>NC_044003.1:26071986-26234486 GCF_902150065.1 Myripristis murdjan | reverse complement strand
GCCATGATGCCTTGGCTTCAGGTGCCACAAAACAGTGCATGAGTTCATCTTTATGTTCATTAGTTGCGAACAAAAACATTAATTTCACTCTTCACCAAAAACATGAGCATGTTCATGCACAACACAGACTACATAAACCTTCAGGTAACATATAGTGGCTTTTACAACTTGTAATCTTAGACTGTTTATGTAGCTAAGATAAGTCAAAATTCACTTGTGGAGACAGATGAACTAAATCAGTTGCCAGGCAAACCTTATTCTCATCCACTGAGTTCATGCAGACAAGTTGTTTATATCTTCTATATGTGGGTGATTATGAGCATTACATCAAACTGAAGAAGTCTCTGGTGACTGAGGTGACAATGAGGTTTCTTGCTGGTGGTCTGAGGCACGTGTGAATCTCACGCTCTTTCCTGCCTTCTCCTGCCCCCGTCCACCTGTCCCATGGCCCCTGCCCCTCTAACTCCATCTTGCCAGGCTTCTCATTCAGTGCAGCTGGGTTTGGGGGTCTACACTGACATACTTAGCATGTGTCAGTGGCTACAGTCTCAAAATAGATTCTTAACGGCCACTTCATACATATGATGTACATATGGGTGTGTACATATGGGTATATGTGTGTACGTGTGTGTGTGTGTGTGTGTGTGTGTGTGTGTGTGCATGCACAGGTTCATATGCACATGTGAAAAGGACCACCCCATTTCAGAGGTTAAACATAATGGGGACTAGCAGTCCTGCACCGGAGCTGTTTTACAAGTGACCGGGGTTCACAGTCCTTCACTGCACATTATATGGAATGTTTTCTCTTGTTAAAACTTAACGGTCCGCACAAGTTTGCATGTTTGAAACAACAAGCATTATAGGATGCTTTCGAGTTCTACGGTGTTTGCATTCTTGTTCTTGTTAGGAGGATGGCATCCACCTGCACTGAACATGTGAGTTCAGGCTTTCATAAACAAGCAAGAAAGATGGCCACCTCTTTAGTGGCCTTCTCATGACCTTTTAGTTTTTGATGTACTTTGTGCGATTTAGAGCAAAATTGTCAAGTTGGCTTAACATTAAAGCCTAATTTAGTCCGTTCATGGTATCATCAAAACCTTTTCATGAGTGATAAAAGCACAGCGGCATGCCTTCAGGCCATATTCAGGAGTAACTTTCTCTTTAATCTCTCATTAAAATATTTTAGAAAACTAGTCCTCTGTTGGATTATTTTCAGAGCCAAGTCCTTTAGAGCACCTGCAGCCTGTGCAGAATATAGATTACTAAGACTTTTATCTTCCAACTGGAGTGTTGACAGCTTAAGTAATGAATTTAGGGGTCAAACCTTTTAGACTATACAGTAGGTGTACTTTTTAAACCCACCACTCCACACTTCCATTTTTCACCCACTTTGTACACAAAGTACCCAAAGTCCCATCTGCCGGACCAGGGCTAGTGTCACGAACTAACTCGCTCTATCTTTGTCCACCTGCCCGAGCTGTCAGTGTGTCCATACCCACCCCATTGAAATGGCCATCTCAAATGCCCCGATGATGAGTGTAGCAGGACCTGGTGCAAGAGGTGGGACCATCAAGGACAGCCAGGAGGACTCTAAAGTGTCCTGGAGAATTTCAGCCGCCTCCATTAAAATAGAATGGGGGCCCAAAAAAATTCCCTTTGAAAGGCGACCCCGTGGGGCTCGGTTTTCAAAACAAGAGCGGGGTGCTCTCGTGGGATTAGCTGGTGTTGCCCGGCAGAGGTGACTATAGTGGACTACTTAACGTGTGACGAATGACAGTCCAATTTAGTTTCATTGGAGCAGCCGTCCCAGAGCAACGTGGCCTGCCGTCGGGCCTGTGGTGGGCCTTTATGCGTGCAACATGCTAGCCACACACAAATTCTGAGGCACAGTTTTTCCACACAAGTGTATTGAACAAAAAGCTGTCAGTGGCTTTACACATTTAGAATAGCCTCAGACACACACACGTGCACACACATCCTTCTATATTGGACAGTGTGTCATTGATAAGTTATGGCAGTGGACTGGACAAGAATGGAGAGACAGATATGGCAGAAAAATACAGGAAAACTGGCATGATGAAGCTGGGGTCACTGGGTTGCTTTCACTGTGGCATGCTGGGAGAACAAGGTGGACAGATGTTTCCTGAGTATCTTCGCTCTGCAGGGGGAATGACAGGCTGGAATGAGGTTGGCGGATGAGTAATGAGCCTAAAGCTAAAGGATATGGCGCAACTTTGACCGCCACCACCTTCCTCTGCCATCAATACATACAAACTTCTATAAACATGGACAGGTGATTGGCAAATGTACCGAAACATCCACCAAAAGGCTTATTAATTATGAAGATGCCCACTATAATGATGTTGTGGATGCAAATATCAAGGTCACACTCTGCAGGCACCACCATGGGCTAAAAGTTTGCTCACATAATTCATTTTATGACATAAAGACAAAGCGCTGAATTAATTACAGTGCATCATTCAACTTTGGTTTGACAGTTTGTCTATATCACAGAGGTAGAAAGTTGAAAGAGGTGCATTAAACAGGCGGTTCCTGTCTGAAAAGGGAAAGATGAGACCACCAAGGCCCGCAGGGGTCCTGACAGCAAGGTAACTCTATATCTCACTCTCACTTGTTGTTTTCTTTTCTTTCTGTCCAGACACCAGTGATAAATGTACGTTTTCACACTGTTTTCTGATTAGCACCAACACTGGCTGTATATTTCTGTGGTACGACTGATGGTGTTGATTAGATGTACAAAAATAAATAAATAAATAAATAAAGTCAAAAGGCCTTTCTATCGGGGTGCCCAAGCCGCTTACCTAGTGGAATGCATGTATCAAGGCTGAGATCTTACCACAGTGGTCAGGGTTTGAATCCCCTCTCTCTCCTCTGTCTTTCCTGTCTCTCTCTACTGTCACTATTAAATAAAGCAGAAATCCCCCCTAAAAATCTTCTGTATAGGAGCCAAAAACGCAATATACTCCAAGCTGCTTGATTTCTTCACTTATTCCACACTTTTAGCAGCAAATCTTTTGAAAAAATTAAGAAAACATAACTTTTTTTTTTTTTTTTTTAACTATTTGACAGGATCTTTTCAAATCATTTAAAATCAGTGGCCGCTTTATCAGGTCCACCTGTACAATCTAATGCAGTCCAATGCAACAGCTCTGCCATAAATTCTACGTTTTAACAAAGTTTATAATGTTCAGTTTTTGTTCACATTATGGCGAATGTGTAAATTTAATTCTGTATTTATTATTGAGGTTGTAGTTTGCAGAGGTCTAGTGCTTGACTACGTTATATTGAGAGGTGTTTCTATTATTTTGTCCTCCCTATTTATATATACATGAGGGGGACAGAATAGTAGAAACAGCTCTCAATAAAATGCAGTCCAGTACAACAACAGCACTATGAGCTCAACGCCAAATGCCAAATTGAATGAACATTATAGCCGGCAGGAAAGGAAACTTTATGGCCGAACAGTTGTACTGGATTACATTAGATTGTATAGGTGTACCTAATAAAGCACCCACTGAGTGTATATTAAAGTTCAGTAACATATACACAGTGTCTATTTTATTTGGTACAATTTCCTGTTCATAGAAACAGCTCCCCCTTCCAGACAGCGAGTTAAATGGCTGTGACATGCAGCATGCAGACAGGGTTGACATCTCTGGTTACTGTCTGAATAAACATTAGAACATGCAACACATGTGATTTAATTAAGGGACTTTGAACATGGAATGCCTGCTGGTGCCAGCTCCTGCACCTAGGCCAACGTCCCGGGATGTTTGTGCACTTAAGTGTGTAGGGTTTGCACAGTCAGCGGCAGTAGTCAAGTTGTAAAAAAAATTCAGGGGGGATGGTCAATTTTTTTTTCACTTGATAAAAGTGAGGATGGCAGTTTTACAGGGGGGGATGATTTTGACCGTTTTTATTTCAACTCAAGTACTGGTCAGCAGTCCACAGGTATGCAAATACCATGTTAGCACAACAGAGATGTGCAGAGTGAATACACAACATGTTGATCTTACAGCAAATAGGCTGCAGCAGCAAAAGACCATGTTTGGTTTCACTCTTGTCAGCCAAGATCAAGAAGATGAAACGTGAAGGAGCACTCACCAGTGATCTGGAATGTTTGGCTCATTTATTATAATTTACCCACATGTTACATTGCAACAAACTATTCCGCAATTAATGCAAAGGTGCTAAAGATTTCACAATGTATAATCAATTTTTTTTTTTTTTTTTTTTTGGAAGAGACTGTTTCACTCTACCCAAGTTCAAGTCATCAAACATCAAAACACAACAGTGCTGCTGCTTTTAGGAAAATTAATGTGGACAAGTTTATTACGAAAGTGATGGAATACTGGTGTGAAGAAAGTTTGAAGTCTCTGAAAGTTCTTTTTCATATCGTAGTGGAATGAATGGAAACCAATGGCTGGATAAAATGATATTGGAGTTCTAAAATATGACCGCTTGCTTTGAGAAAATATTAGCAGAAACATGAAGTAGATACATTTTGTAGATATTACTCTAAGAAATGCAAAATCACTGATAAGGTCCTTTAACCTCGAGCATCATTACAGCTGGATAACTGAATAGGAAAAAGAGCAGGAAAAGCAGACCCTAGTCCAACAAATTCTGTTTTCTACTGCAACATATTGGCAGGGTTAGAATTTTTGCATAACCAGCATGAATACATAGATTCATCCTGACTGATTAATTCAAATCTATGCCATGGCTACTCGTGTACATCTTATGAGCCACTTCTATACCTTGTCTGACACAGTTTTGCATGCAGGACAGACAGGATGGAGCGCGGACTAAAAATAAAGACATGGTGGAATCATATGCAGCTGCATTTGGAAATAGTAAATACCTAGTGCCACAAACTGTAAGATTTTAGGAGTCATCATAGCACTGAGGTGACACACAGGCGTTATTAATGGTTCAGTAGCACCAGGCTTAGCAAGGCGCGTCATATGATAGGTGCTAATGGTGTTAGGCTGATGATGGTTACAGTAGGGGTGAGGTCATCGCTGGCTCCTGCCGGACTGAGATACCCCGTCTGTGAATCTCAGCATCATCGCTGGAAATAATACACAGCATGGGAAAATGTATAGACATAAGGAAAGAATGTACTCACTCAAATTCAACAGGCAGAAAATATCACTTCCATGGTGGCGAGCATTTCTACTTTACTCTTTCGCAATAAACACAGATGTGCATGTATAGAAACTAGCCTGCACCTACTTCTTCTCTCACACAATTAATATGCCTCAATTGAATCCACAAAGCAGTTTAGCACACATAATATGTACAATCAACATAAGCAGACTACTTTGCTGGACAAAAACAAGGCCATAAATAAGGCACACAACAACAATTCTCTAGGTTGAGCCTGCAGGTGGTGATAGACAGACATGGGTATGAAGGGACTATTTCTGGAGGGATTGGCGACAGTGTGGTGTGAAGAGGGAGGGCACACAAGGCATTTTACTCGGATGTGATCGGACATGCTGGGCAGTAAAAGGACAGCTACATGTCTGCAAACATATTATTGTTGCCTCCTGTCTGTCTGTGTACTCGTCTGTGAACTATGTCTGTCACACCACATGCATTCCCAGCTCAGGAGCAGTCATCGTCCCCTCATTATTACCTTCTCTAAGTCATTTTTTCCCTTTGTCACTCCTCCTCCACCATCGCAAAACACGTAATGTGCCCCTTTTTTCACCCACAAAACATGTCACCATCACTTTTTTAGTATTACGCCATCTATCTCTTCTGGTGTCCTTCACACTGGCATCACATGTCATCTGTATGTTCCCTCCCTCCCCTTCCCCAACCCCTTGCATGTTACTATCTTCTCTGTAGATGTGCCATCTAAATATGGTCTGTTTTTCCATGACTGCCTCATATAAATCTGAGTGTCAATATCTCTCAGCATGTCAACAGAGTCGACGCCCTTCAAAACACACGGCACGTTATTGATGTGTCTCTGTGCAGTACATCACACTTGTGCTGCTGCTGTTGACTGGCATATGAAAAACAATCAAACACACTGAGTTATGCATGATGTTTGCACTGCTTAATAATGAGCTGTATATCGCAACTACTGCACTCAACTGCAGCACAATTAGCTCTAAAAGTGGAGTTGTCAAATGCTCAAAATACAGCAGAAAAATCATGTTCTTTATGAAAATGAGAATTGCATCTCTTGTAAATCTGGCTCACACTGAGGAATAAAAAACAGGAGAAAAGTAGCATATCTCATGCCTGCTTTTACTTATATATCATATATCTATCATTTTTCATCTGGACATACTGGACATACTTTACCGGTGCAGAATGAAGCAGCTGACCACAACAGAAGATAAGCCAATCATATTGCCCATCAGCAAAAATGCAATTATTTTCTTAAGTGTGTTAGTGGATCCAGTTAAACTGATTAAGTTCAAAGGCAAACTGTACATAGGGCTGGTTGACCGACTGACCCCCTTCAAGGGATTAGTTGAAGGGGACCACCCATTAGTTCACCCATAAAAACCTGAGATTATTGGACTTACCCCCTACCTGTTGGACATCAATGGTGCTATCTTCCTCAAATTGTTACTAGCTGGATGATCCAAAGGCTAACCTAAGAAATAAAATAACACGTGAAATGGGTGAACTATCCCTTTAAACCATCAAACCTATATGAAAAGCACGGTGATCAAAAATCTAACAAAAATGTGCTGCCATGAATGATGATGGTCCCTTTATGATCGTATACTGCCGTGGAGCTTTCACAGGCACCACCCAAAGGTGCCAAAAGGGGAGGCGATGAGACCAAACAGCAACACCTGGAGAACGACAGGAAAGAGAGAAAGAGAGAGAAAAGACATACAGGGCAGGGCAGCCAATCATATACAGTAGGCCTATATCCTCAACTCATCCCTTCATCTCATTAACAGACACTACCAGGCAGAATGTGTGTATTTTTCATACAAATTGATTTTGCAGATTTAGATTTATCTAGGACAGATGGATGGATCGAGGTTGTGGTTGTGATATTGATGGTTATGGGTGGCCTGAGCCTGGGCATATCTGTAGTTCCTCAGTTTTAGGCTGTAGCTGCTGTAAAGTAACTCATAAAAATGCCGTTTTATGCGAAACCACTTCTCCAGTCAAGATTTTGCCACCCACAACGCTGTGCCACCCACCCTCACATGTAAACAGCTCTGTTTCAGCATTGACAGGACAGTAGCCAAACCCTGGCTCATTAAGCCATGTTTCTAATGCAAGTCACAGTCCCACTCAACACACTGGGCCTGCGGTTTGCTTTAGTTGGTGAATTCTGCAGGCCAGCGACACTGGTAGCAGCGCTCCAGGCTTTGGCCGTTGCCTCCTCTTCCCAAAAATGGTTGGAACAAGCAGAACATTCATGAACACACAGTTTGGTTGTCAACAATAACGTAGCCAGGTGGACGTCTGAAGGAACCGCGGCGGCATTGTTCCACTTGGCAGGACATAAAAACAGCAAAACCACAAAGACTGCATACACAATCATTTTGTAGGGTGTTTGCCTATATGCAGACACTAAGTTAAAACAAGGGCACTGCTGGAGAAATGAGTCTTACAAATGAAATCAATTTTTCTGGAGTTTTACAAAACAATACTTTAAAAAAATGAGACATCATGCCTGACCCTTTGTTTCCTAACCACCATTCTTTGAGGAAGCCTCAGTCATATTTCTGGTATTATGACAATTGCCCCCACAAATATCCCTTCTTGTGCTTTAAAAATATTCATCATACCATATCATACTTGTTTTTGTGGGGCAAAGGGATGAACTTGCATGGCAAAGCTAAGCTAGTAACTGCTAAAAGAAGGAGCAGCTGAAAATAACCCACAATAATCCTCTGCACAGAAAGAACACAAAACATTTTATATTTGTCATAAAAACAGGCTGCAGATACAGTACATCAACTGTAGGCCTGAAAGATGACACTAACAAAACCAATTTGAAAACCAATTTGTGACATACTGATGCATCTTTAGGCACTTTTGTCCTAACATTGGTCACCTGTGCAACTATGCAATATTTCAAACTTTGCTCAAACATACTTGAGTATTTTGTGCTCAGCTTTTCAGACGTTTACATTAATCCACTGCCTATCCCTCCTCCAAATCAGAAACATTCCTGCCTCCTTAAGTCTCCGTCTTGTCATCTAATCTGCAGCGATGCAGTGCTTTGATCACTTTGTTGCTTGGTGTTACACCATCTGGACATGCAGATAGAGGGCAATGATGGGGACATGGCTGCTACTGAAAGAAACAAAGTAATTAGTATTAAAATTGACTTTAGGGAGCAACTGTGTGGACTACAATCTTAAGCGCAGCTGATGTAGCCATAGCCACTTTCTATGCCGAACTGAAGTGACATACTGCTTCCCCAAATTCTTGTGTTTCTTTAGATTGGTTATAGTGTCACCATAATGTATTTTACTTTCCCCCCCACCAATTTAACTTCAATATCTTACTTTGTTCCATGTGTTGCAGCTGCATGAGTTCAAACACAAATCAAAATCATCTAAAGCTGTAAAAAGATGATCACGGAAGCTTTAGTGTCTGTACACAATAAAGTATCTATAGCTGATTGAACTAGAGTAGGCTATTTACTCTCACTTGAGCCTGTGCTGTCTCATTAGCAGGATTTCACAACCCCACTTCCAACCTCAGCCTCTTTGGAGCATGTCAAGGAATCTTAAACAGCTTTTTGGGGAACCACTCCTATCAACACCATATGACCAACAAAAAGGTCTGCTGAGTAAATTTATGCAACAGCTCCATCCTGTGGGCTCCTAGGGTACACTAATTTTGCACTGTAACTAGGGTACACATTGCAAGCAGGCCTATGGACGAGTTCCACTTGTGTTCCCGCAAAACATCCCATTAGTCTGCTGTGCACCACTCTTCAGACATGCATGTACGTACACACAAATCTGCCGACACGATTTTAAATTATAGATAAACACTTTTAATAACATCACAAAACACCACAGGGACTACACCACACGGGGAAAGCTGGTTTTTAGGTCATCTGGATTAAGACACTGACAATGAAAGTTTGACAGTCAAAATGATACCAGCTGGAGCAAAAGAGACTCAAACTGTGTTAGGACAACTAGTTCCTCCAAGTGAAGAGTACATGCCAATCCCTGCTTTGATGGCAGTCCTATTGAGAGTACCATGACAAGAAATAGACATCCAAATTTGTCCCTCTACATATGGCCTAATACTTTCCAGTGGTTCTGCCAGTAGCTTTTCAGCACCCAACACCCCTCAGAACAACACAAACACGCGTCATTATTAAAACAGACTTTTTGCTTGGAGATTAAAATAGAGCGTCTCACACACATACAAACATATGCACACATAAACTCTCTTGACTGTTTCAAACAGTTATTAGTAAGGTGCCGAATGAGCACGCCGTTGTTTTTGCAGTTCAAAAAATCCTAATCAGCAAAGCAGGAAAAAAGTACGCAGCTTTAGCCCTGTGTATCTGTTAAACATAAGGTGCTACATTTAAGCTGGACTGTTACACCATCACTCAAAAATGAGAACTCTTAGAAATACCAAGCCATATCAATTAGCTGAAACTATTAGAGAAAAGAGCATAGTGGGTGTCATTTGATTTAAGAGATGTTGCATCGCACAATGTCACAAGGTTATGTAAAGGCATTGGCAGAGGGTATTTTTGGGCAACTCTACCAGACAACACTGCTGGAAGTTGCCTTAGAGCTTTTGCTTTAATCTCTTGCAAAAGTCTTTTTTTTTTGTCAAGGGGAAAAAAAAACACTGTCTATTGTGTAGCTTTTTGTTGAGAGCACTGCACAACTACACTGCCAAACAAATTACGTTGTGCATCGCTTCCTTCTAATATATTATTTGCTATATTGCTGGCTAATACTAGCTTTTGACATCTTCAACAGCAAAAACAGGCTTTAGTTACATGTTGGAGAGGCATTATTTGCTTTACACACTTTTTTTGCTGAACTGATAAGAGTTTAGGAACTGTGATTTGGACAACAGTTGCAGTCACACTTCAGTCACAGTGCACTGTCCATCAGGGCTACGGGAGCGCATACTGAGAGCTGAGCTGGACGGCCCACCTCTTGGAGGCATCCGGTCTGGCTGCGTCTCCCTTAGCTGCCTCCCTAACAGTCTCTGCCTGTGCCTTCGGCGTGGCATTGATTCTGCCCTCCCTCTCTCCCACCCGTGCGCCTCCTCTTCACCCTCGCTGCTGCCCGATGCAAACTCGTACGCCTGGCTGCCACTTGCTTGCTCGTCATCATCTTCCACCTCGTCGCCACCCGGCTGACTGATTAGGAGCTGGGAGAGAGACTCTTCCAGGGACAGGGGGGTGTGAGACTGAGGAGTGACAAGGTGCCCACCCAGGACAGTCGGAGGTCTAACTGGGGGAGCAGACACCATGATTCCAAAGCCTGCAGATTGTGTCTGGCCTGTAGTGTCCGCTCCGTCGGCTGAGCTTACACGCTCTGTGATTGCTGCAGTGACAGCTGGTGAAGCAGGGAGGTGGGCAGGTTCAGGGTCCAGCCTCAGCCCCGCCACCCCCTTCTTGGGGATATCCACAACGTCTCTTTTTATCTTCCGCCTGCGGCCATGCTCATTGCGCCGATACTGCACCATGTTCTCCAGGTCGGCCACATACAGAAACCCTGCAATCAACATCTCGGTGCTCTTCCTGCCCTTGGAAAAGGCCTCTTCCAGCTCACGGCTGGTTCTCTCATCGTATTGCCACCAGCCATTGCGCCCCTCATAGTACCAGGCATAGTCTCCGTGGGTACTGAGCCCGCCTCCTCGGCTCACCCCTGCGGCCGCTGCTTTAAGCTCTTCGGGGGAGAGGAGCAGCGGACGCTCCAAGAAGTCCTCGGGGACTTCCTGTCGACAGAGGGCACAGCGCTTGCTGTGCCAGGAAGCACCTTTGACACACAGGAAACAGAAGACATGGCGGCAGGGGAGGAGAACAGGGTGGATGCAGCTCTGCAAGCAGATGGCACACTCCTGAGCGGTGGTGGAGGAGGGAGAGTCAGTAGTGCGAGGGTCTCCTACATCGTCGACCAGCTTTGGGGCAGCTAGGGCTTTCACTGACTGGTCGACTTCTCCACAGCCTGCCATGCTGACAAGAGAAAACACAGCACTATCACAGCACATCTGAGGGCACACATGCTGCTGTGCCTGTTACTCCCAAACCCTGAGTGAGTCAGAGCAACTCATTTTGGCATGTGATTTGTTGCCATGCTCAGATGACATGCGCTGGTCTGATGACACTTTAAACACAGATAACATCCGGCATGCACTTTAAACACCCTGATCAGTTAAATCAAAATTCCTGAAAGTCTGGGAAACCTGAGGAAATAAACATCTGAAGGGAAACAGCTGGCCCGTGTCCCTGCATTTCTCCTGGTTTTCATGATAAGCTCACATTACAGGGAACACAGGCCCTGTTTCTGCTGGCTGACAAACACACACCCAGCTGCTGCTCAGCTAACGTTAGCTAACTCGCTAATTATAGCTATATTTTAAAGTGCCACACGAAACTCTGTATTACATGTGACAATGCTTGGAGCAACAATATAGGCACTTACTTGGCAAGCATATAACGTTAGCTTAACATAAGGTAAGCTGTGTGTGACATGTAAAACAAAGCTAACAGCAGTAGCCGCGCTAACACATTGAGCTAGCCAGGTCAAGTTGCCAGCTGCCTGTGTCGGTAGCCTCTCGGTTCATTTGCGGTGCCTGCTGAGTTACATTTGGGCATTTAAGTCACTCACCTAACCGCCAGGACGCCTTCACAAGCCGCTTCAGAAGGAAAGCAGGTGATAATGTTTACAAGCCCGCATTTAAAGTTGGATATAAGAGTGATAGCAAAATGTATGCCGGGGCATTGCTGCGCTGCTGTGAGGACACGCCTCCGGCCCGGCCCACCGGCGGAGCGGCGTGCGGAGCGGCCCGCGCTGCTGTCACTGGCAGCGCACATGCTTCACACATCTAGTGTGGCCGCGCAGCCCGCTACTGTCCAACTCACAGGCTTTGAGCATGAAACACAGCGCCGGTCATTTGGTACTAATAAGAAAAAGAAAAACAGCACTTTGGGGAAAGTTAGGAAATGTGATTTCCCTCCCCCTTAGCACAGCCGTCATGTTTCTTCTGGTTCATATCAGCAGGCTGTTGAGCAACTGTATGCCAGATTTGTGAAATACAGACTCCCCTCATTTTAAGCATTGGATTATCTCTAACAATTAATTTCTCCTGGCTGGACACCACAGAGCCCTCCACTATATGGATTACTGTGTTATGTATTTGAAATGATCTGTGAATATTTAGGACCAGATCCCGATGAGTCCATTTTATGCTGCAACAGCAAAATTGTTGAATTTATAGCTCGATAAAAATGCATGTTATTGGATTTGAGCCAACTTCTGTCCTACTACTATCATCATGTCATCAATATAATTTGTCATCGGCGCTTTTTTTTTTTTTTTCACAGTTTAGAGATAATTCCTCTGTTTTATTTAGGCCTAGTTGAAATCTGCAGGTCACGTGTGCACAGGGTAAACTGGTCTGCTTATATTTCATTTCCCAGCAAACATCATTAATATAGTAAATATTTCACATGCATCTCTCTTTGCACTCATTGCAGCCTACTTGAACTCTGTCGCTTGGTGATGACACATTTCCTCCACTCTGACACATGCGGGCAGGGGTCACCGTAGACACTTGGGACATACAGGACGTCCCGTGTGCGTGTCTCCTGTCCCCTCCTGTAGGCACGGATGCTCCCCTTCCGAAGGCATGGACCCCACTCTCCCCACTCCCCCACCTCACAGTGCACTACAAGGACAAAGGGGGCAGACAACATCTCACAAGTATCAACAGACAGAAAAGTGAGGTTAGAATTGCATAATGGAAATTATGATAAAATTAGTTGTGCAGTGGAGGGGTAATGCTGCGAATCTCTCACCTTGGGGGGTGCATTGCATCAGCTGCACATCTGGCTCAAATCCCCTTGGACAGGTGGGATGGCACTGTCCGTGGAGGTAGTACAGGTCTGCTCTACACCTCACACACGTGTCCCTCCTCACACACAGCTCACAGCCTGCAGGACACTCTGAGCAGACGCACGCAAAGATCTTACAATGTATCGCAGCGCCCTGGCTTTGTGGGAGATATCATTTTGGTAGTGCACGCACAAACACACAGTCTCACCAATGCATTCTCGCAGTGTGGTGTTTGCTGTCATCCCCTTTGGACAGCTGTCCTCACAGTTGCCTCGCAGCAGGAAGTGGCCCGGACGGCACCGTGTGCAGAAGTTCTTGTTGAAACAGGAGGCGCAGTCCTCCTTGCACCCTGTAAACCAATGAGAATGAGCGCTGGTCATAGGACAAAACCACCACATGTGCTGCACCACTCCTGCAAATGTTCACCGGTACCTACTGGTGCAGGTGTTGATGTGTGGAGAGCGCAGGCCGTAGTGACCGCGGGGACAGGAGGACAGACAAACCCCCCTCTGCCTCATCCCATCCAGCTCCAGGTGGAAGAAAAGGCGGGGCTTACAGGACAAACAGCCATTCAGGGACGAGCATGTCGCACAACCCGCCTGACACAGTCTGCTCACTACAGAGCTACCTGCCATAGAGAAAAGGTTAATGAGGATAAGTGCTTTGTGTGCATTTGTGTGTGTGTGTGTGTGTGTGTGTGTGTGTGTGTTTGCAGATGGGGGTGGTTAAGTGATTGTGACTGACTCCAGCACCACTGAGTGTGTTTTATGTGTTATTCGCTCATGCAAAAGATCTACAGTAACACATGAAACCAAGTGCTATGTGTTGGATTTACAGCCCATTCAAAAGCCAATGACGAAGCATTTGGTTTTACAATAAGAACCGAGCCAATCCTCCAAGCCAGGCCTTTTATAGTTTGCAAGTGGGTATAATGCATGGAAATCTATGACCACATTGTTCCCTATAAGCTGCCTTCCCTATAACACATTTATTGTATCCATATGTAGTGGCCATCTGATGTGTACTATACCAAGAAAATGGGTAGAGAGAAAATGCACTGCACAAGCACTACCAATATGTAATCAATGACAAGTTTTTGATTGGATACTTACGTCTGTATCGCTGAATCTTTGTGCCATCCTGGCCTTTTGAGAGACTCACCAAGTTCAGAATCCAAATTAACAGCGGCACCCACATTTTCTTTCAGTATGACACACGATTTCCTCTTTTTTGCGATTCATCCAGTCACCAAAGTTACCTTGCGCCGCATCCCATATCCCATGGCACGGACTAAATGAAAACCTCTGAATTCTTCCACTGATTCATTCCTGTGGACCCATGTAGTGACTCCAAGCCCAGGCAGCGACACAACAACAGACAGCAGGGTTTGGCTAAATGTTTTCTTGAGGAAAAATCCCATGCGCATTCCAAGAAGTCACTCAAGGCAGCAGAATGCCATAAAGAATGCAAACATAAGAGAAACCATCAAATGATAGCCGCAAGCCCAGATTTAATGTAAAGTTTGGGTTAGCTGCTGTGGACTTGTCTCTTGTTTCCCACACACACATCTCTCTCTCTCTTTCTCTCTCTCTCTCTCTCTCTCACACCCTCCTTTCCCCGGGAACCCTCTTTTTTTCTTGACCCTCCTCTCAATCCATCATTACTCTCACTGTCTCTTGCACTATACCAGTATATAGATTTTTGCTATTATAATACTGTCTATATGAAAATTTGGCTTACTGGAAAAGTGCATCTCCATCTATCCTATTTTTGCCTATTGGAATGCACATAATGATGGAGCAGATTTTTTTTTTTTTTTATTCCATAAAAAATAAGAATGGAACGGAAGGTTGAAGCTCAGTGAATTGTGTTGGGAATACCATGACATTGTTAAAAATAAACCCTCAGATAAAGTTATCTGACAACAGTGATGGTAATAATTTCACTTTGTGTGTTCAGGGCACTGCAGAGCTTTAGAAATAATGCAAAGCAATCTTGCCTCTTTCACTAAACATATACCGGGTGCAAAATCATTACAATGTATTGTTGTAAACTAAATTAAAAAAAAAAAAGAAAAGAAAAAGAAAAAGTGAAACTGCCACCAGCCTTGCACAGCTGGTGGATCATGGAAGAAATTTGCCAGAATGTTTTTTTTTTTCTTCCAGTTTTATCCAGTGATGAGTGCTACAGTATACCAGTCTCTCTTTTTTTCCTGCATACCATGCCATATTATTAAATCATATACCCTCTCCCCAGCCTAATGGAAAGAGGGCGAGTGTGTGACTGTGAATACATAATCACCCCTCCTGGTTTCATTTAAACTGGAGGAGCATAACGATGATTGTGACTCATTTCATCACAGCATCACCACCAGCCTTTCAAAATCTATTCACACAAGCCAAATTAAGTAACACAGATGCAAGCCGGTGGAGAAAAATGAAAAATCCGCCACAAAACAAAAAGCAATTCCTGTGTGCCTCCACTTTTTGATATTTAGTTCAACTTAAGCCGTGCTTGGACCCTGTGTGTTTCCCATTAAGAACGCATCTGTGACTTGCAATAGCAACATTGAAAGGTGGCGAAAGCTTTGCTCCTCTGGAGGGATTGTTGTTTGGGATCCCGGTGTGCATTGCATGTTTTGGGAACTCTGTGGCTCTTGATCCACTTCTCCAAAACAGATGGGAACTCTCCAGAGCTTCCCTTCATGCAACAGGCTATTTTTTTTCCTGGAATTGCTTCCCCTTACTCACTTGATAATTCTCTGTCTGAGTCTAGAAATTTCCTTGATGTCTATTGGATCTTATCAAACCCCATAAAAACTCTCATATCAGCTACTAAGCTAAATTAGGTGATTGGCGGCATGGGTTCGTTGTCTAGTTCTCATGTAGTGTTGATGCTGGATTGACATGTTGCCTAGTCACAGCAAAAATATGAAGAGAGATGGTGACACACTCAGAACCATGTGCTCTTTATTAGGAAAGGCAGGGCAAGTTATTGGAATAACATCTCTGCCAAAATGGACTGCAGCGCTCTCTTAGTTCTGGGGCTGCCCTGGAAAAGTGTCAAAAGAGGAATCAGCGGGAGCTTTGCAGTGGGATTTTACACTGGAGCTGATTTATCTGCGAGAGACAGGGCTAAAAGACACTGCCAGACAGGGGAGCTGGAAAGGGGCTACGCCGGCTTAAATTGTCAACAGGTGCTCTGACATGAACGCACACACCAAAGAGGCAAGGGCCGCGGCGAGGCTTGGCTACCTCGTTATTTTGCCAAAGGCAAAAGAGTGTTGCTCTAATACTCCCTCAAGAACAAGAGTAAACCTAAGAGAGGAGAAAGATAGAATAACACCTCAGCCAATCCTCTGGATGCATGAGCAGCTGTATGGCCGCATCATCCATCAAACTGCATGCAGTATGCTGATATGCTATATGAATATGCCTCTAATTCATAGAATGAAGAAAAATGTTTGCCTGTCATCATGAAAAAAAACAAAAAAAAAAACATCTGCAGATTTAAAACAGGAATTTGAGTGAAATGCCTTTAAATCTTTGTAGAAAACAACTTGTTTCTGGTAGGTGGATTTGTCATGATAATATGTGGATCAGTCACAGGACAGCAGGACACATTCCCTGACAGAGAGGTGTCAGGGGGGGTTAAAGGTCAGAAGGGTGGGGCTCCACAAACCCTATAACCCACCCTCCCATCAAATGTCTGTGAACATAAACATGACAAGGCTCTGCTCATTGGGGTGCCAGATCAGATTCTTGAAGAAAACAGCCAGAGGAGGCCATGGGAGACGCCTTCACAGGCACAGAGAACGAGGGAAAGAGGAGAGAATGATGATGAGGACTGAGAGAGGCAGAGAGAGAGAGAGGAGAATAACAAGACACAAGTCAGGGACCAATCTAAACCATATGGATAAGAGTGGTAAAATATTCATTGTCGCTTCAACACATCTTAAATCCAAATACAATCAAAGCTGTGACTTGTGTAAATTTGCATACACTCATGCACAGTCATGCTCTCATGACATTTCCCAAGGCTCTACAAAGGCTTTGACCAAATTAGCTCCAATTACGCTCAAACAAATGGAAAAGTGCCATGATTTTTTCTCAGATTTCACACAGCATATTGATTGTGGATATTTGACAATTACCACTTTGCTGCCTAGTCACAAAAATACATAATGTGAAGTCTTTGTATAACAGACCTCAAACACGCTGTAGGTCAACACCCTGGCAGATCTAAGATAAATTATCCGTGATTAATAACAATATTTCCTGACTGGACAATTCATCATTGTAGCTTTGACCTCTTCACCGCTCGCAGAGCTAACAAGTCAAACGTCTCGCTGTGAAGGACGCCGAGGTGATAAGGAATGAGCGGGATAACATCTGCACATGGCAATAATCTGTGTAGCATGAAGAAGAGGGGAATTTGGGAGGAGACTGAGGCCACGCTCGGAGAACAAGCTGTGAAGCATGCAGCTTAAAATGCTGACCGTGACCAATTATGGCAGAGGGAGGTGGGAGCTGGAGGTGTTTACTGCCCACACAGTGGAGCAGAATGCTTTGTGCTTTTTTGTAAGAAGGGCATCAAAGCTTCTGTTGAGCACGTCTTGAGAAATAGTTACGCAGCGCAAATCATGCACAAGCCTGTATATGTTCTAATAAATTTATATCAAATCTAACTCAATTGTCTATATAGTTTATTTTTAACATGTGCTGTAGTAGTTAGTGGTTGAGAACTTCTACTTTGGTTTTTTTTTTGGTAGATGAATGGATGAATTGGATGATGAATTTTTTTGGAGGGGGGGAATTTTGCTGACTCATGCTGTGTCCTCGTCTAGGCCTTACACTGTGAGGTGCAGTGACCTGAAGACCTCGGGTCTAGAGGTCAGATGTATGTGCATGAGATTTTTCATACATTTGCAATTTTCACTTTTGGTGATGTTTGAGTTTCCTTAACTACACTGAAATTTACATTTAAAAAAAGGAAAAAAAAGAAGACAAAAAGGAACACTTACATAAAACCCATATTGGATAGGATTTTTTTTTTTTTTTTTTTTCAAATTTGCTGATAAAAGTACTAAGAAGATGCCCACTAATAATGAGCTCACACCCCGGGTTGAGTAATGGGTTGAGTCTAACATACATTATATTAAAAAAAAAAAAAAAAAAAAAAAAAAAAAGTTACAAGAAAAAAAAAAAATCTGTAAATACCAAAGATGAATATTTCTGCCATCAACAAAGACATGTTCATGTTCAAATTCTGACAAAAAAAGCTTGCACCATCCTATGATTCTGGTCTTATTCTACTGTCAGTTGGCAGCAGGCTATATTCTGAGTTAACTGGCTACTTTAAGACCACAGTGTAAAGTGTAAAGATGTATTTTTGGGTTCTCCCATGGTAAATTCAATATAATCAACATAATCCACCAACGTCTACATATCATCTGTTATGAAATGGCACACCCACAATAGTAAAACCTTTCACCATCCTGAAAATTTAAAGACACACACCTGTAAAAAGCCTAAAATGGGAGTGTCACAGTTCTTTGCATTGTGAGTTGGAGGGCTGTGAGAGGTGAGACATGACGCACGACTTGAATCCTGAATTCTGCTCCACATCTGCAATCACTCCATAACATGAGATATTAACAACTTATCATGAGATTCAAGAGTTTAATAACAAACAACAAACTGCTGTGACTATATACAGTATGTAGCGCCTCTACTGGCACAAGAAATAAAATAATATGAAATATACAACAAACAAAACTTTTTTTCCTCCAAATAAAGTAAAATAACAAATATTTCATTAAAAAAAAAAAAAAAAAAAAAAAGACTTCGGGGGTTCACATCCTTGATAATCACCAGAGCGATAAAAAAAGATGCACTTCTCTCTTCATCCTCTTGCTTTTTTCAGCATTTTCTAAATAGGAGTGGGAAGAAAAACAACATTCATTCTCAGACTGTTTACCAATCAAACATTATTACTTCTTCTAAGGCTTAATAATTGTTAGTAATTATTAATAGCAGCAATAACAGGCACAATGACCATTACTTCTTTAAGATTACACTTGGATAAAAGGTCTCTTTATATATATTAAACTAAATGATAAGCTGTTATCATCAGTTTTGCTTTAAAGGGTCATTCCACCAGCTTGAAACAAATGTAAAGGCAGTATTCGCTCAATAAGAGGCATATTTACTGGGTTTCATCTCAAAGCCATGACGTGATACATTGTATTTTAGAGTGGTGAAGTGTAGAGAAGATGATAACAGTCATAATTTACAGATTTAATATGAGGAGGATGGTGAAATCCACGCACAGCACTAACCTTGGAGACGGCTCTCAAGTGTTTTGCTCTGATGGTGGCGGACCTGTCCTCGACAGCTGTGGCCCTGGCCTCCTCCGCCAGGCCGTTCAGGAACAGCAGAATGACCAGCTCCACCTGAGGAGACATAACCCAGCAGCTTGAGCTGGTTAGGGGACAGGTTCAGCAGGGTTACACGGAGCTGCTCTGTGGACGCTTTACCCACCATTGCGTCTGCCGCCGGCCTCAGGTTGACGTTGCTCTTCGCTTTCGTCTTTATCAAAGCTTTTAACTGACTTCTGGGTGCTTTCTTGATCATTCTGGCAAATTTCTGGTGTAACAGGACAGTTTACACCTCCTCTGGAAACTACGGCTTGTTTACTTTTTTTTTCAATCTCCCGCCTTGTCTACTTCCGGCGCATGTTATGAGGTCACATATGTACACGAACTCCTTGAACATGCTATTTGGCGCCACCATGTGGCCACTCGGTATCACATAACAATATATGAAATGAAAATACTTGTTGTTAAACATTCAGTTCACGCATAATTTCAAAATTAAAAGTAGATAGGATTCTCTGTTTTACTCATTGGAGGTGTAAAGATGAATATTTGAAAACAAGAGCGACAGAGAGAAACGCAAGGCTCTACAGCCTCCTGAACCAAATAGATTTCTGCCCATACTCCATACATGCAGCATTATTATTTGTCTGCTGGTCAACACATCATAATAATATGCTCTTCAATTGTTAGTTTTATGCACGTGCCATTGTTTATGCGAAATTTAATAAAGACTTGTTGATGACTGCTGCCCACAGCTCTTACTTGTATTAAGCCTCCTGAAAAATGTTGGTTACATGATCTGCAGTCATAGGGAAGATTTTTATTTCTTTCTTTTGACTTTCGTTTTTTCAACTTATGGCCAAGCAACCATTAGTTTTTTTTTTTGTTTTTTTTTTGTTTTTTTTTTTTTAAATTGGTGTCAAACACTAGTTGAATGTGGCCTGAATAATACACCAGAATCCGTTTGGTTCAGTTTCCTTTGTGGTGTTTCCCAAGAAATCTATGAAGAATAACTTATATATTAATATTATATATGAGGGTACAATTAACCTCAATTTCGAAAAGGCTTTCCGTTTACCTAAGATGAAAAACACAAGTTGGGTATTTTAAATGCTAAGGTATGACGACTGCTGCCACCTATCGGCTCAGTTTGGCCACCACACCGACCTGTGACCGGGTGACTTGCACTACCGGGTCAGACAGACAGACTGCAATGGCGGCGTCGGTGAACGACACAGCCGGCGTGAGCAATATGCTGCAGTTTATGAAGCTTATCGGACAGCTCAAAGTAAGACCTCTAGCCTCTTTTCAGGCAGTTTGCTATAAAAAGAGCGATGCCCAGACCCATGACTACATACATGCACATGTCACTTCTGCAGAAAGATGGGCTTCCTTGCATCCCAATACTGCTATAAAGCGTACAGCGCACTTAAAACCCCTGACTTGGGCTGCATTGCTGCCACTATACATATATATTCTGTGTAATGACTTTCTCTAATATGACCACTCCAGTATCACAGCTTTTAGACCACAAAACACAGCACACCTGAGGCTATTTGTAAAAGTAGACAGCTATGAATGGCAGCTTATTCTAGTATTGCACAAGAACAAAATGCATTAGAGATGCAAATCAGCTAAGCTGTCATGAGACTCTCTCTCTCTCTCTCTGTCTCTCTCTCTCTCTCTCTCTCTCCCCCCCTATACATACAGTGTATCTTTCTTCTACAGTATTAACCTGTGTGTTTGATTTTAACTCCAGAGGGTGCCACGAACCGGGTGGGTGTACAGGAAGGTGAAGCAGCCGGAGAGTGTGTCAGACCACATGTACCGGATGGCCATGATGTCCCTGACCATCACCGACCCCGCCGTGGACAAGGACAGGTGAGTCTGCGCTGGTTCTCACAGAGCCAGCGGGAAACCTGACTTTACAGAGTGGCACCTGGAGTGTGGTGCAGATGTTTTTACAGGAGCTGTGCCACAAATCAAGAAAGGATGTTAAAAGAATGAGGAGTGGGTGAGATGAAGAAATATCAGTATTTCCAATCACAGATATGTATGGTGATATTATTATGAGTATGGTCATTTAATCTTGTGTCACTTGCGATTTATGTTGCAACAAATTCAAGTATTCACTCAGATATAATTTGGCAGCGCTTTGAATGATAAAACATTTTGTTGTTGATTGTGAGAATAAAAGTATGACAGTGTAAAAGTAATGCAGTTACTTTGCAGCTGCAATTATTTTGAGGATGGCATGATTATTACACTGCAGGCTGTGAATATTTCAGTGTTTTGTGTTGAATATACCTTTATGAGTCCACCAAGACCAAGTGAATTAAAGGAACAATTCACCCCAAACTGAAAATTCAGATGCTATCTATTCACTCCCTTGTCAGTCAAAACTCTTTGGGAGCTATACGTCCATATGTCTGTTCACATGTGTGTGTCTGTCTATTCTAGGTGTATAAAGCTGGCACTGGTTCATGACATGGCAGAGTGCATTGTGGGAGATATTGCTCCGGCAGACAACGTCAGCAAGGCAGAGAAACACAGGCGAGAGGAGGCGAGTGATTACACATGTACACACACAGTGTGTTTAGGCTGTTAGTTGTGTTGTAGAGACGGTGAAACACACACAGGAAGTCACTGTCTGTTCAGACGAGAGACGTTCATGGCACTTGCTCTCCTTCTGTCTCCTCTCCAGGAAGCAATGAAGCATCTGTCAGGTCTTCTGCCTGAGGGACTCAAAAAGGAGATTTTTGGACTCTGGGAGGTGTGTGTGTGTGTGTGTCGTAGTTTCTTCTTCATCTCTCTGGCCCATTAAGCCACAAACTGTTCAACTAGTTTCCTTATCTAAGCTTTGATTGTATGCACTCACTTGATGTATCCTGTAAATATGGAGCCCAAAAGCCAAAACTGGATGACATCATTTTTCCTCCATATGTCCATCATCTTCTTGCTTTATGCACACTGAAATCAGTGTTTGAAGTGTATTTTTGCGTCCCCTGTGTGTAATCTGCAGGAGTACGAGACGCAGAGCAGTCCAGAGGCCAGGCTGGTCAAACAGTTTGACCTTGCAGAGATGATCCTGCAGGCTCATGAGTATGAGCAGCTGGAGGGCTCGCCTGGACGGCTGCAGGAGTTCTTCGACTCCACCAATGGTGAGCTTCTGTCTCATTTTCAGGTGATTTGATTGAAAGTGGACAGCTTTAAAAACACGGACATTATCGCATGTGTGCTCTGTGGAAGAAGTTTGGTTTTGTGGTGACATGGGAGACGGTGATGTCTTGGTTGGGTTAGGGTTAGGGTTAGAGGAGGGATTTGTCATTGCTGTCCACAGGGTCTGACTCTTTGTTTTTGTTTTTTTTTTATTTCTTAACCAATTGCTGTCTGTCCCTACCTTGTCTTCCAGGGTTTAGCTGGTTACCATACCCAGATGAAAATGAAACTAGTCTTTATCTCAAGCAAAGAAAAAAAAAACTCTGATAAGTTTTGCTATCAGCTGCTTGAGTAGTGAGCATGCAAATGAAAACTGTTTTTTAATCTTACTCCTGTCAGGTCGTTTCCACCACCCTGACGTGCTCCAGTTTGTCAGCTGTCTGAACGAAGAGAGAAGACAGCTTATGAGCAACGCCGAGGCAGCAAAGCATTCTGGGAAGTCGCAGACCCCTAGCACAGAGTGTGCAGGGCCGCACACGCCCTCGCACTCCTCCTGACTGTGACACAGACACACACTCCTCCTCCGCAGAGGGGACGGAGATGCTGGACTATAACACAGATACTGTATACACACACACACATCACATGACTCGGCATGTGACGAGCGGCCGGAGGGAATTGGATCTCGGGGGTTTTCCTCCCTCTGACTATTCTTTTCACTCAGTTACAGGAGACTGAGGAAGATTGTCACCGTTAACTCAGGATATTTTCATTGTCCATGGAGATACTCCACCAAGCTGTCACTTTTTTGTTTGTTTTAAAGAAGCCTGATATAGCCATCTGCTATCACACATAGCGAACATACACATAATTGGATTATATCACAAGCCGTTACACTATAAGCCAGTTGTTGCATAAGTGGCTGCATACCTCATAATTTAACAACTGCAGCCGGTCAGTGAAGAAGCTGACCTGAGAGTTTGCTGGCACATAAGAAAATGAAGAAGCAGGAGCTGTTTCACTTCACTGCTGTGTTGTTTTATTATCAGTATGTTAGACTAGTATATCAGCTTCATGCTATTCCACTTACTGTACTTCTGTTGAGTTTATGATGTTCTTATTTCAGCAGATTGTCCACTATTTTCAGTATATCCACCAGGTGCTGCACAGTAACAACAGTGATCTGTGAAATATGTGATTTGGTTTGAAACAATCTTTAATATTGATACATCAGTCATAAATACAGTTATTTATAATGCTATATAATTGTAGGAATACAGGTGGGTTTGAATGCCACAGCGTAGTCTTTGGGTTTTTATATATGTGCATTTCAGGGTTTTAGTAAAAACTTGCTCATCTTGTTTGTTTTGTTTTTTTTTTAAATGTGTTTTAAAACTCTCCTCGGTTTCCACTCCATCAATTTAAAATGCAAATATACAATGCAGTTCATTTGACAATGACGAGCATTCATTACCTCACTTATTTTCATAATATGACAACTCTCATGTATCTCAAGGGAGCATAAGAATATTATCAGAAATACACATTGTGAAAGTGAATTGAAAGTTAAATGAACCCAGACTGTTTTCAAACTACAGAAAAGAAATAATAAAAAAAATAAAAGCAAGAGCTAACACTGAAATGATGAGATGAGAAAAGGAACAAAATAGATTTTTTTTTTTTTTTTAAATAATGAAAGCACAAGCTTGCTTCATTGTGGAAGATTTTGCAGTGGACACACACACAAAAGAAAAAGCACAAAAAGGTTTCATTTACACAAAACCATCCAATCTGCTTTTTAATCCTTGTGGCACAACTCTTTTCATAACCATCTAAACAGTGGAAAAAAAAATAATGATAATAATACAGCTTCAGTGCAGTCTGTGATGAAAAGGTAAGCTTTGCACCAAGAGAAGCTAAAAGTCCGATCTTCCACGCTGCAGCCCGACAAAGTAATTGCTTTTTATTGGATTTCAGGGTCTCATAACAGCTGAAGATTGTATTAAAGGTTTGACATTACAATTATCTTTCTATTGTTACATAGTGCTGCTGTCCGATGACAACCATGTTTCTCTGGAATGTCAACTTTTCAGAAACCAAGAAAAACAATCTTGTTTGTAGCTGGACGACTGCACATTTTTTATTTTATCTAATTAGTTTTTCAAAAGGTTTCATAAAGCCAGCCGTTGTAGAACTTTCTTAACCCACAGACGAGCAGGTAAAGCCTCATATTAACTCAGGGTTTTCACTAGACAGCGACAACAGACAGTTTATGTTGTGTATTGGTTACACAGCAACAAGAAGTGCGATATCTCATCCTGTTACTCAGGCCTGATCTTTTTAGTGCAGGCTACACATGGAAAAAGGCTTAGCGTTAGGGTTATCTGGGTCACTTGTTCAGTTAAACGCTGATCTGTACAACCTGTTCACCTTAGTCTGCAAGACATCAGTTTAAAACACAGCGATGTCACCGTTTGCCAAATCAAGTGTAAAAACTCCCAAATGTTACAAAATGACCGTTGGAGTGACACCAATGTGTGTACAACTGTGTATTTACTCTCTTAATCTCCAGTATCAGGCTTAACCACGGTCCCAAGCTACTGGCTGTATTTACACAGGAACAGAAAATGTGATTATTTAATTTTCTTTTGCGCATATTTGACGATCTCATGGTAGTCTAAACAAAGAAAGTCAGATTCCATGTGTTTTCCCACGTTAGGCAGCCATGACTAAATCAAAACTGCAACACAATCGCAGGATTTACATATGCACTCAAACACAACATTTGCCCACAGTGTTTTCATTGCTGTGTAAGGAGGACTGCATTTTGTCCTGTAGTGTGAATGCAGTCATAAAGTCTGTGCAGATTTTAGCTGTAGTGCAGTAAGTATGGTCCAGCATTCAGGTAACAGTATAAAATATAACATCTCTCCTCTCTACACATACAAAATCCAAGTCCCACCAGAGCTCAGCCTGTCAAAGGGCCGTCAAGGGTAGAGATTTTAAAAAATCATTTAAAAGTAGCATTGGTATGACTTGTACAGAAAATCATTGATCTTTTGTCTGTTTGTCTAAGCAAAACGAGATTTACAGTGAGAGCATCTGAGTGTTTTCTGTGTAAATGCCCATGAAACAATCAGATGTCTACAACAAACAGTTAAAAGTGAGATCTTCTGTCTCTGAGTAAAACCAGCCATTTATACAAACTCACAAATTTCCCCTGAAGAAGTCCCAGTCTGAGAATTCTGTGTTGACCATATCAATTTTGAATATATACACACTACTTCATATCACTCTTCAGAGGACTGAGCCCTAGTTGGAAAATGAACACATCATGCGTAACCTGTAAAGGTAATTTCTGATATAAAAAGGTAACAGCAGTAATTGACCTTGAACGGACCTCCTGTGTACAGGATTGAAAGACACGTACAATATGCTTGTTTCCAATCAAGATGCATATACAACGGAGCTGCTAAATATTAACTGGATCTTAGATGTGATCTATCATTTACTTGATCAACAAAAATTCCTGTGATTCTCCGTGTTTCAGCCAAATAATTAACAAGTTAATGACCTGTTCTTTTGAGGCTGGGAAATGCCAGTCTTGGTTTCACAGTAGATTTGTTAACCCTTCTGATAATGGGGCAACTGCATGAGCCAAGCCAGGAGGCACTGAGCTGAGGTGAAACATGAAGCCGGGAGACAGAAGAGATGCAGGCCAGGAAAGGATCTGGGCTGCTTTTGACTTGGAATCTGCCCATCCTGCCTCATGTCCTAAACCTGTAACTGTAAGAGCACAAAATCACATGTTGCCACTCCTCCCAGCCCCATTTAAAGAGCAGCTGAGGTGTAATGTGCTTTGGAAGCCACTGGATGGCAGGTGACGGTGTCTCTGCTGATCCCAGTTACTGTAATAAGTAAACTTGCTCTGTGTGGTTACCTGACATCAGAAGCAGTGTTCCTGGACCTCAGTGTAACAGAGTGGAGGGGACCCTTCCTTTACACCAGAGGAATGGAGCGAGCTTAGACGTGAATTGAGATTTTTAAATGTGAATATGTCCAGAGGCTCATTGTGTTTACTAGCCATCTAGTATGATCAAAGAACCATTTATCAGGTAGCTCTGTGTGACATTTTCAACCAATCAAGTTTGGTACGCTCCAGAAGTCAGCCATTTGACCAAATAGGTTGACAGCTGCTGTTTTAAAGCATTTAAAGTAAATTTAGTGGAAACCTTGACCCTGGTGTGGTAGAAAGTGTGATTAATTCTCCACTAGCCATCATGTTAAGGATTCAGGGCAGGAGGAAAACGATTCCAAGTAAGTGATAGAGGGAAATGTTATCACATACATAGCTTTGTCTTTGAAAGCATCTTAACACTTATCATCAAATCACAACGCCATCTATTATATTCAGCCTTAGCCTTGAGCCTGCGTGGATCCAGCCAGAGATGGGACAAAGTGCCGGGATCCTTTGGTGATTTCCTGGTGTGTTCCCGCCTCATGGAGCGAGCGCAGCTCTAACAGGGCCTCTCGGAGATGTCCGTCAAGTTGTTGGTGGGCGTTTCCTGAGAGGTGGCATTTGCCGCTGAGGAGAGGACTTCCTCAAAGCTTCCTCCAGTCCCTGGCCCCCCCACTTTGGTCTGATTTAGGAAACAAAAAAGACAGAACATCTAAATAATATGTGCGGTCATCAAAGAAACAATAATTTCTCTGTCTCCTCTTAGTTAATCATTTCCTTAGCTTTCAATGGCTTAATTCACTGGACATTGCCGCGACACAAAAATGTATACGAGTGATGATTTTAACATTATGTTTTAATCTCAGTGCTTCGAACGTATTTGACAAGTATGACACCTTGACAATTTCATAATTAACACAAATCAAAATATCTTTTCCTATTAAAGTCACCATGGGCAAAATCACTTCAAGTTGGGGTCGGGGGCCTAATGAGAGTCACCTCAGGGGTGCAAACACTTGAGCTAGATGACAGTGTCTCTTAAGCGATTAAGTTATTGTTTTGCTCAAAAACCTTCAGCAGATAGACAAAGCGCTTGAACTCGGATTATCTACTTTTGCATTAACGAGATATTCTTAAACAGTCTTTTACGATGCCTAAAAATGCGAGAGGTTCTTGTCACCACGGCAAAGACTGTATCAGTGTGACAGTCAGTGTAGTATCACTCCTGGCAGAAAAGGGTCAGCGTGGAAATGAATAACCAGCCTGACTAGAGTGTGAGCTACCAAACACACAGGGTTAACGTCCTCTGCTCCACTGACCTGTTGTGATGTCTACAAGCAGTTATTTTGTATAAACCACAGTGTGATCTGACCAGTTTCTCCATCTGTGGAGAAACTGGTCATTTGCTTTTTTTTTAAAGTTGCACTCAACATAATAATGTCAGTGCTGGTCTTCACAGAGAGCTGATGGTAGCTGGCATTTTCCCAACACTTCCTGCTACAGTTGACAATGTGTGTGCATGATTTTCATATTCGTGAGAGTTATAAAACTTTGTGACTGTCTGTATATCTCTCACCAGGGTTACTGCTTTTCATAGCATACAAGTCAGGCAATAATCTATATTGTCAGTTTACAGTGTAATGTGTATGATTTGACATATACTGCACATGTGCATACACACACTGACACACACACTTATTACCTTGATATTGGACACTGTATTTTCAACCCTCTCCTCAAATGACTTGAAGCTTGGAGAGTTTCTAGAGAGAGAATGAAAAAGAGGAAGGACAGAAGAAAGGGAAAGAAATTAGAAAGGAGGCAAAAGGGAAGTTTGCAAAGGGAAAAAGAAGAGGGTGAGGAAAAAAATTACACAAGTTGCTAAATGAATTAACATGGGGAGTGTAAAGAGACATTTTAACTGTTGAAAGTTGACTTTTTGGAGGCTGCTCAAAACAATAAATGTTGACTGCTACTGTGTTGTCTGCAGACAATGTTATAAGGGATTACAACGACACTGAACCAGTCTGCAGACTTTGCTAAGGTAAATAAAGAAAATATCTATAGTACTTTTATGAAGTAATTAATCATAAGTCCTTTAATATTTAATAATAATATGATTTGGCATAAACAAAAAAATTATCCATATAGCGTTATTATTTCTGTCACTCTGCATATGTCCTACAGGGGTAGACAATGCAGGTGATGCCTCAGTATGTCCACTACCAAGAGCATGTTCCAGGTTATTTTATTGTCCACCACACAGCCGTTAACTAAATAAACATCAACGGGAGGGACACACAGAAGACATGTGCTTGTGTGTGTCTGTATTTGAAATATAAAACCCCATATTAGATTCATGACACTGGTAAGTAATTCAATATGCATTCAATTGGCAGAAACATAGACTGCTGTGTTATTTATGACAAAAGGGACATTTTAAGAAGATTGAAAAAAAAAAAAGCACGGATATGGACACAACTCTGTTACTCACACACACACACACACACACACACACACACACACACACACACACACACACACACACACACACACACACACACACACACACACATGCATGCAAACACAGAGACATTACCTCATGGTGGGCATGCTCATGGAGTGTCGGATAGAGTAGCTGCCCCCAGAGAGCATGATGAGAGAGAAGTTAATCATTAGCATAGGTTACACACACACACACACACACACTCACACACTCACACACACTCACACACACACTCACACACACTCACACACACTCACACACACTCACACACACACACACACACACACACACACACACACACACACACACACACACACTCACACTCACACTCACACTCACACTCACACAAATGCCACACAGAGCCATTGCAACAATTTGGCACACAGTGAAATAGAGAGAGTACTGTTGTCATATTGGCTTCTGTGGTACACAGGGAGGGGCTTGAGTTACTCTGTGGCCCACTGATAGAGGCTGAAATGCAGAGAATGAGCTAAATGTGAAAATACACCAGGATGGGATGTGCTGTGCCTGTTTGGCGTTGCTGTTAAGGGGTTAATGGCTTAATTCTCAACACGACAAAGGGATATTATCTCTGTGGTGCCCTTGAACAACGGACAGCAGTGGCATCAATATGGATAATAACAAGATAATAATAACAATAATAACAGGAGCTGCACTGAGTTAGAGGTTACGATTTGCGGTGATCCTGCAATTTGACCTCTCTTTTGAAATGCAAATGCACTGAGGACAGTGTGTGCATCTTAATTTGCAGGTAGAATCCATAAAATGGCTCACATCAAATTTGTGGAAAAACTGCCTGTGATGGAATAATGATTTTTTCCCCACTCACAAGCAACCACAGGTACAAAAGATCATGCATTTTTCACACAAGTCTTTGACACACATCGTCTACTTTGGTCTTGAACAGAAAAGCAGTACAAAAATGAGACCTGACTTCGAGCCAGGCACAGCTGCAGTATTTATTCAACCAGAATCAGCTGACTGTTGCATTCTCTACTGTACCATTCAGTTAGTGCTATCAGATGATCTGACAGCAGCTCTATTGAGTTACGCTTCTTCTAACATGTTAGGAATGAGCAGATTTGAAGAAACCTCAGATGGAGGCACATTACAAAGGACAGTGTTTGCAGAAGTACGACAACAATGGCTGACAGACCAGAAATAATCTGCGACTTGTGCTGCTCATGTAACTTCTTATATCATAGATTTAGATCATATTTCTGCAGCAGCCAAGGTTTTGGAGTCTATCCTTACCTGATGTACTATAAGCTTTGTGGTATCTAATCCATGTATTTGAGCCAGAATTTCAATATTCAGTGCAATGTCTCAACAAGGTTTTTCATTCTAGCACAGTGACAGTGGGCAGGTGGTCTGATTTCTTGTTGCACTACGCATTTTCATTTAAGTCTGACTCCTGCTTAAGACTGCACATGTAGGACCAAGTGATATGACACAATCAGCAAGATGGTTCTTACCCTATGGAGTTGGACCTTGGGAGGCATGGGGGGAGATAGCAAACATTTTAAGACATGATCTTAGGCCTACACAGCTTTACACGCACACCCTAATGGCAATATTTCACTTCGGTAGAACATTTTTACATTTTCAACTTAACTTGCTCTGTAACGTGAGTCAAAGCAGTATCATACCTTTAAAGAGCAAGAACACAATAGGAGTAATTGCCTATGTTTTGAAAGTCTTGGTAGTATACAACATCACTATGGATACCTGGGGAACAAACACTGGTGGTTGACTGTTAACTTGTATGGGCACAGGCCAAAAATGAAAATGTTCTACTAAAGTTAAACATTGCAAAAGACCACAAACACAATCCTATCTACACATACACACGTAGATCTTGACTGAGGTTACCAGGATTTATGTAGACAAACCATCTGCCTGTCTGTTAGGCTTCAGAACTGACAATAAAGGACTAGTTATTAGTTGAATGAGGAAAAGCAAGATTTCAAAATGGTAGCTGAGATGCCTTTATACCCTCTGGGCACCTTACAAAGGCTGAATCAGTGAGTGCGATTACATGCCTACAGTGCTGTGGGTAACTCATATCCTCATTAAGGTACCGTTGAGAATAACATGTGCATACATATTTTGAGATGGGGTGGATAAATGTATCCCAGTTATTTATTTATTTATTTTTATCTTTTATATGGTCAGGAACACTGCTTGTTTCGATTAGTGTAAACAGGATATGACATTTGTGTGCACCACTACAAAAATACAATATTGAATTACTAACAGGATGTTTGTTTACGTGTAAATACATTCAATGATTTACTAGAAAATTATTCATTCATAAATAAACGTCCTCAGCTTTCTGTATTTTTTAATATAATGAGAATTGCTATTTGGGAATTAGGCTACACTTGAAAACAAAGATGAATTTGTAAATGGTGTTAAATATTTCAGTGGCTGGAGTTACTACACATAATGTCAGGCAAGAATGCACTTCAAGGCATGCTGTATCCACAGCAGAAAACAAAAACAAAAACATGCATGTAACAATAATGCAAACTGGTTCACACACACACACACACACACACACACACATACACACTAATGGGCCATAAACCACAGGAACATACCTCCGAGGAAACAGTAACTCTAGACCAATCATGCTGGAATACATGAAAAGTAATGCATTGTTTCTTTTCTGCTAATCATATTCCAACAACACAATATGATGTACCAAGAACCCATTCTCCTTATGGTACAAAAGCCATCAAACATTACACACACATACACACACATACATGGACACCCTATGTCATCGTACACATTAGGGTCTTCTCTCTTACCACGGGATGTGAGCAAACTTTCTTTTACGTTGCGGTCACATTCTGAGTGAGGGCTCATATTTGACCTTTTACAACCAAATGAATTTGATTAAATGTCAGCTCTAACATGAAGCATGAAAATATCCCGGCAAAATGACAATGATTACTGTAACTGACCATCCAATTGACTTTTGCTCTGACCTTATAAATTCAAGCAGAAATGGACTCTACGTCAGTGTAGCTCTTAACCTACTTACAAGCCATGTCATCACTTTGCCATCTCTCTGTTGCACATATACAATTTTTTTTGTTCAGTTTTTCCAGAGGTGCTTTATTGGCATGGCAATTAAAACACCTTCATTGCCAAACCAAGGTACATAAATATACATTTGGAAACGTAAGTAAATAAATATGTAAATAAATGAATATGAATGATTATACTACATTCACAAACTCATTCTCTCTTTCTCTGTCACGCAAAAATACAAACGGTGTCTCTCTCTTTGTCTCATACAGAACAGACAGACACTCTCTGTCTTACAGCAACACAAAAAACAAACACAGACAAACACTCCCTTCATCTTTTTTAGAACTAGACACACTCAGCCTCACTTTGTTTTTTTTCCACACACACACACACACAGACACCCAAACACTCCCTTTCTGTCTCAAACAGCAACACAGAGCAAGCGAGCGTGAAAGAGGGAGAGAGACAGACTTAGCCTAGAGCCTTCTAGCTCGCAGAGAAAGCAGCTTACTATGGGCTTACATAATCTAAGTTTCTTCTGAACTTACTAGAGCAACAGTGAAAACTCTACATGTGGGACAGGGATGAAGAGGGAGACAGAGAGAAAGCCCTTGTATTTCAGTGTAGGAGAGAGGGATGTAGTGTGTGTGCAACAAATAAAGAGACAGTGTGTTTGAGAGAGAGCGACAAGGCAGAAGCAGAAAGAGGAAGACGGAACAAAACAAAAATATGTGTGTTGTGTTTGTGAGAGTGTGAGGGAGGTTGTCGGGTATGGCAGGCCGCACCGAATTTGAGTGAATGTGGAAATGCATCAGCGGCGGCCTAATGATGCGAGTTATGTGATTGCAAATGAGTTTATGATTGGCATTAGCCGCGGGGTTGCCGAAGACACATTTACATTGCATTGGGAAGACACTGAGACTCAAGCAATGGAAACAGAGGAAGACAAATGGAGCATTTATTCAATGGTATGTGAGTGAAAATACAGTTGGGTTGAAGGTTAAAAGAGTTCAAAATGCTAATTCAATTTAGTTAAGCATTTTCACTTATTAGAACACATTCCCCTCAAGAAGTTCAGGAACATTAAGTCAGCTTTCTCAGGTCGTGAAACAATATTGACTTTATTATTATGCTTCCGCATTTGCCTTTTTATACGTGTTAATAGTTTGGTTTCCTGTTTAGCTTTTCAGAGGAGGCACTCCAGGTGATCGAGGCGGGCTACGCATCTGCAGAGTAACCAAATTATTGGGTGACTGTATCCATATTATTTGCATGATATCTGCCATTAGTAACAGACATACGTGTTGTTGCTTTTCCTCTGCAAAAGGAAGTTATTATGCAGAAAACGTGCTTAATATGTGACACACAGACTGTGTAGTGTAGCTTTATAGATTACAGAATCAATGGATGCTTGTAGTTTCAGATAAGACGATGACACACACGCATGATTTTTGCTCTGCAGATAGCTTCCTGACAATAGGCTACTTTCATCCTTTGTGATCCCATGAAATGTTTTTTTAAAACGCTGGTTTTATATCCACAAACACCAGCATCATTTCAGTCACTGTGGATCGCTTACCTAGCACTGGTCTTCCAAATAGCAAAACAGCATTTTAACAAGCACGTAATTCATGATAAGCTGTGACCAGCTTATTGCTAAATTGACTCACCCGGGATTAGAACTTGGGATCTCTGCCGGGACAAAGCATACGCTTTAGCAACAGATCTAAACTCAAAGAGATGATCACTGGCAGATATTTGCAGTACATTTTTGGGACCGATCTGAGTGACTTACAGTAGCTGCCAGACACAGCTAAAAAAAAATCATGGGATTACAAAGAGTGAAATTAAGTGAAATTAAGCCAGTCGTTTTTTTAAGTTTTTGTTTTTGTTTTTGTTTTTTTGTTTTTTCAAATTATGCACTAACTACTTAGAACTTGTTGATATTATTAGTCCCAGTTGCAGTGTATATAAAGTAATTACTGTGAATGCTGTCATGGATGGCAACACGCAGGCGCTTTTGTATTTCCAGATTTTGCAAACACTAAAGACGTTAGCTGCTACAGAGGTATGTGTGCTAACAAATGAAAATGTAACGTGACAACGTGATGTATTCTTTCAGGTCTGGAGTGATGTGAGTGGCACAGCTTTTGGGGAAGAGTGGGTTTATTCTATAATATGTGGCTTTGTACCTCATGTCTCCGAACTTCCTGGTGATGGCGGTGCCCAGGGTGCTGAACGCTGCTGAGGTTTTCTGTCCTGCTGAGGTCAGTGTCTCTGACGTCTTCCTATAGCTAGCACACACACATACACACATACACATACACACACACACAAACACACACACACACACACACACACACACACACACACACACACACACACACACACACACACACACACACACACACACACATACACAGACACACATGCACAGACACACAACAGGAGAAGGCACTGTCAAGATATGTAACAGCTCAATGTGTATACACATGCACTTAAACATTACATAATATACACAACACCCTGTGCACTTAGCTTTTTAGCTTTTATTTACATAGCTACACTGCTGAGTGCACTGCATCACATGAACATATTTACAGATTTAGACACATTAACAGCTACAAGTTGCCCAGTGTAACCACAGTCTCTACTGCTGGCCACCGTGGAGCCCTCAGCCAGCACGTAACACAACAGAGCTTTTGTGCAGCAGACATTTTGACATGGAATAGCGGGTAAACGCACATCTTACAAATGGTATTAATTAATTAAAATTGCATTCCATTGGCATGTAGCAGAGTCTTTACAGTGAAGCAGCATCCACAGCACCAGGACCCTGGCTCTGTTGGAGAACAGAACCTTCATTAATGTTATTAGCAACACCTGCAATTACCTGCTATTTCATGTCAAAATGGCTGCTGTGAAAAAGATCGATTAGTATTACTCGATCTCTCTAAGAACTCTTGGCCCTGTGGCCACACTAGTGCATTATAGATGGTGACGGTGACAATGTGTGTGTGTGTGTGTGTGTGTGTGGTGGTAATCAGATCTTCAGGTTAAAGTGTAACTGGATAACAAGGACACCTCTTGAGACTATTCTCTTGCTCCTCTCTGTCTCTATCTCTGCCTTTCCCCCCTCTTTCTCTCCTTCCCTCTTTTCTTTCCTTCTTTATTTCTCTCTCTCTCTCTCTGGGTAAGAGCTCAGAGTCATCTAATCTAGAAATTGGATTTTTTTTTGTAGGGCTTCTAGGCAACAACAAATTAACTACTCCACAAATAAGCTTCACAGAAACATTACAGCAGTAACTCACTATTGTGTGCAGACCCAGAGTTACAGCAGAGGTTCTTCCATGGACAAATCTTGAATGATTATGCATTTTTACAGATTATTCTCAAAGTATGTCTGCGTCATCAGTTTGCACCACACACAGAGTGAGGGAATGACAATTACCAATATTTATGGATAGGACGTGAACCCACAACACTACCCAGCCGATAAGCTACCGAGCCTGTATTTTGTATTTTGTATTTTTTTATTTACTTGGGTTCATGACTATCTGAGTCAAATAAAATAATTCTTTTCACTTTTTATTCAAAACCTTTCATTTATTAACATGTATCCGTACAAGATTACTTTTTGACGTTCTTAGTTTTCATGGAAATCTTATTTTGCAAATGAGCTAATGGCTGAATGTAGTACAAAACATTGAGAAAGACTGCTCTCCTCGGTGCTTTGATGGACGGCTCAGTAAAAGGCGCTTAAGATGATAACACATGAGTTCCTAAAATTTTATTATTTCCGAGGAAAAGAGTGAAAGGGACATGTACACCTAATTGTGCAGTGTGGGCAACAGCAGCCCTTGGCGCTGTGGAGCTGTTTTATGTGTTTTTAATCGGGTTAATGATGTCTGTTGCCATGTGCACAACAAAGATAACAAATCACACACACACTGTGCTGCTGGGTACAGAGGATTATGTCTTTTTAATAGGATGTCTGATGTCTGTGTGTACAACAGGCACTTGGTTTTGGAGTGTTTTTATGCCGTGTCGGCTATGAAGATCAAACTCCCCACTCTGTGTATGTGTTCTTTTCTTGGAGTAGGTGTGTGTGTGTGTGTGTGTGTTCAGGATAATGTAGATGTGTGTCTTCCTAAATGTCACTTCTACTGTGGTATTTTTATACGTGTTCTGCGTATATGTGTTCTAGTAAAGGCCATCTCTATTGACAGCAAACAACACACACGTACACACACACAAACACCTTCTCTCTCCCTCTCTCTCCCTCTCTCTGTCTCTTTCTCTCTCTCTCTCTGACAAACACATTGACTTACGCGGTGGAGCTCTGCATGTCATGCCAGCCTTTGGTGAAGTTGTTTCTGAACTCGCTCAGGGGAGTGATGCCCAGCTTCTGTTTGAGCTCTGCGTGCTGCTTCTCTTTAGAGGACAGCACCTGCTTCAAAGTATTGATCTCCTCTTCCAGCTAGAGAGACATGGAGGAAAAAATACCTGCTTACTTAAAAGTTAGCCATCCCTCAATCCCTTTATAGAGTCTCTGTACTATCAACAGTTCATATTTCTTTATGCAGCCATATTTTACATTATATGTATTGTGATTAACATGTTTATACTGGTTCTTCTACTACCAGTCTGGAGTACTAAACCAGTGGGTAAAGTGGACGCATTATTTACTGAACATGGCACATAAAGTAGGGAGAATATGTAAGACCCAGATTGCACATTGATCATGTTACATAATAAAGCATATAAGCACTTAAAGCCGTATTTGACACTTGACACTTGTGACCTTGCCATATACTGCAGCCAATGTAACTTAATTTGACGGTATAATAGATGGTCTGTTTAGAAACATTGCAAACGAATGAATGGTTTTCCTTTTGCATATCCTCTCTTTTTTATATCATATTTTAAAATGAGAAGACATGAAAAGTAAGGTTGTATTTGGTAGAAAGAGTCAAAGACAAGAGTCTTCCCACAACAACAACTCTGGGATCGAAAAAGGTCATTTCTTAAATCTGTTTCTTGACATGGAACTTCACTGAATGAGAACAACTTGTGTGAAAAGGACAACTCAGGAAATAATAACCCTGGCCCTGTGTGTGTGTGTGTGTGTGTGTGTTTGTACATACTTTAGCCAGTTCTTGCTGAATTTCCTCTCTTTCCTCCTCTGTCATGATGGAGTTGTTCAGGTTGACCTCTGACACAATGTCTTCATCAGCCTCTCTGAATGGCTCTGCATCCAGAAGACCTACATGAAACAAACACACACATGTACAATTTAAAATAAGTATGTGTTTATGTGTGACTTGAAAACCTGTTGTCAGATGTATACAGAGACAGAAAAAGCAAAAAAAGAGACATCTGTCCTAGACTATGTCCTTCTGCTACCATTCTGGTGAGTGTTAGATGCCAAAAAGACAAATCATACTGTATACCTTGTTTGCCACCTACAATACTATTAAGTTCATTCAGACTGAACTTGGCGCTCAGTCGTCCCATATGAAGCCAGCTACCAGAGACACAGGAACCATCTGTGATGCTAATCTCACCTTTGACATTCAGGTGAAAGTCTTGAGCTTTTCTATTTTATCATGGTAAGAGCTATCTCTAAAATTACACTAGCAACTCTAGATTTCTGCCTGAGTAAAAACGTACCCGACACAAAAAGAGAAAAAAAATCAAGTGCTGGAATTGACTGAATTAAATCTGAAACTGAACCCAAGTAACACCTACAGAGACACTCCACTAATATTGTCCACGTTCATTGTCTCCCACTACAAGAAAATGTCCCACCTCACTTTAACCTTTTCAGCTGTGGGGCACCTACAGAAGGCTTCAGCTTTACTGCCATATAATTACAAATGGGGAAGCATGGATAGCACTGATAGACACTGAAAATCATCAGTTACAGCCTATTTGTTTACTTTGTAAACACCACTCACACTGGAATGCCTGCTATGCCTGCCTGTTACGGTTGTCTGCCCTTGGCATGTTGTGTTTTCACTGTATGTATTGTGATTTATTGTGATGTGTTTTGGCCAACTTGTGAAGCCGAAGGCAAATTTTCATATCTGTGGACAACAAAGTTTATCTTCTGGCTTTTTTCTCAGAGCAAAAAAAGATTAAAAAAAAAAAAAAAAAAAAAAAAAAAAACAGTTCATTTTATAATTAATGGTGCATTAAATGCGTGGGAAAAAATACTAGGTCAAGAAACAGAAATTCACAAACATATAAACATCCAACTACACTGGGAGATAAACTGGAATTCCGAAATCATCAGATATTGTGAACTATAACTGTATAAATGTGACGTGGCTTCAGTGAAATGCTGTAACAAGCACATACACAATATGTAGATGACACTGTCCTACAATATGGATTGAAAAAAATCATAATAAAATAACTTTGACACTTTTAATGGCTGCTGTCCTGTCCTGTTTATTCCCCCTTTGATGGACAGTGTCCCTGTCTGCCTCCATGTTTCTGTCTGTCTCTGTGTCTTGTGTTTCTGGTTGTCTATCTGACTCTGTCTCTGTCTGACAGTTATGTAATCTGTGGCTGTAGCCTGTAGAGCTCTAATCTGGATTAAATGACCTGGATTATCTAGCCTTAACTCTGCCAACTGACACTAGGGACTGACACACACACACACACACACACACACACACACACACGTTTTAGTGAGTGAATCTGAAGTTACAGTATTGGATTTTAGTGGTTTAATGTACAAATAAATTGGGGGGAGGGGTGTATGAGCTTTTTAAGTCTCGCATCTAAATTAAAGTAAGTGAGTCTCATTTTGGAACCTATTCTCAGTAAATCCATAATTACCATGTGGGGTGTAAGCTTATGATTCATAGTTTAATAATCACTGGCATAAAGAATAATCTATCCAAACAGGGATAATTTATCACTTCAAAACAGAAGAGAATCACTAGAATATTTAGTGAGCTGCTTAAAATGCTGCAGGAAGGTTTTACTTGTAGAACAGACACTTTCTCTCCCTCCAACACCTAATTACACTTCACTCAAACACAATATTAGAGTTTTAGATGCAGCACTATGCCTCATACACACTATTACATAGCCACAACTACACACATACACACTTCAGATGCAGATCCTGCTGTAGTAGTTTCGGGGGAACTATTACTGCTGTGGTTTGTATTTCTATGACTTCATTTTTCAGGAGAAGCGGGTTTGTTCCTCTTTCATAGAAGTCTACAGAGAAGAAGCTATGTCAGGACTTTTAATTTTATCCAGTGCACCCGCCACACACACACACCAGACATTCAGATTTAGTCAAATGTAGAGATCCGCAGTCACAGATAGAATATGGGTGAAAGGTAACTGAGGAAAGTTGTCTTCTTCACTGTAACATTCTGCCTTCCTTCCTAAATGAATTACACCAAACAACATTGAGAAGAAATCCTTTGAAACTGACTCATTGAACGAGATGATTTATACATAATATAAGTTTTCCTGCTGCAGACAACCCCTACATATAAACAATCATGAGGATATAAATCTTATTTCTACAGAGGTGCAAAAGTGACTGCTGACGGAAGTGGTACCATCACCTGAGAGCAAAGTATCCAACACAACAGAAATGAATAGAACAAAGCAGAATGAAAACAATATGGAGGAAGAATCTCTGTTTCTGTATCATTGTTGCAACATTTCCAACAGGTTGTTTGTGGGGAATAACCAGGGCAAGTATGGCACAGTTATCATTCAACAGCAGAAAGACTGGTAATAGGTAATTAGGTTGCTGTATTTGTCTAGTTTCATATTTTAAGTTTACTGGAAACTTTCTTGACATAGAATAGAAAGGAAAATGATCCCCATACCTGTTCTGAGGTGTCCTCTCTCTTCATATGGCAGCATTACAGAACAAAGGAGACGAGGATAGATCGAGGTTATTAAATTCAGATAATAACTAGCACAAGGCCCCTTTTCATTTCTTATAACTGTTGATGAAAACCTCACAGGTTTTGGGACAGATGTTTCTGACTACAGTAATGACTATTGTCAAACTCTGTTATTAGAAACAAAACAATTTCAAGCTTGTAAAATCTAGACTAGAGCTTCACATCTAAGGCAACAGGGCTCAGCAGCAGCACATGCAGCAAAGACACACAAACAGCTCACACAAATGCAGCCTACGACAAGTCGACTCCAACACAGCATGCACAAGAACAAGGCAGCCCATTCTACTGCAGGGAGCTATTTGTGGCGATGTTACACAGGAGGAGAAAACCTAACGAAAAAATAACCCCCTGAGCTTTTAATGGTTGTCTAAACAGAGGGAGAAATCAGATTCAGTGTGGCTTCTTAACCATTCACACGGCATCTAATGAATGAGAAGATCTAATGAATGAGCTGAAATGTCAATCAACAGCAGTACACTCACAGCACTGACTGTTGCAGTAGTTCAAAAAACACTGGAGAGAGTATAAAAGATGGGTGCAGCATGCTAAATACTCACTCATACATGACAAAATAATCATCCTCACCCAAAACAGAGTAAACCATGGTTAAGCCATGTTCATGCTCTTAGTTTGTTGCTGTTGTTGTTGCTACTACATCTGGTTTCTGTTTAGGCAAAAGCTGAACGCTTTCTGAACTTGAAATGAGCAGAGATGCATTGAAATTTTGGTGGACAAAACAGTATTTTGCCAAGTATCAGCTTTACAAAATGCAATATTGATATCAATCAGACAATTTTTTCTGCTCATATTTGTGGAATTTGTGATCCTTTTTTGGGGTTGTGTTGCTTAATTCAAGTGTCAGATTATCAACAGTATAAAACTAAAACTTAACTAAAAAATATACTTTTAAGATAGGCAAGTCTGAGAATCAACCAGTTTTGTACCTGCATTTGCACTACAATGCTTAAAAGCAGTATGGGTTGTTACGAGTGGGAAGGTGTTGGATATCAGTGTTAGCCTTAAAAAACAATATCCCTAAAAATAAACTGAACTCTATCGAGGAGTGCACATGATGCAGGCTGCTTTTCTGGTGGGGCCAATCAACCAGAAGTAAAAAGAAACCATGTGTATGCTGTGTAGGCATCAGACAGTTTACAAGAACAACAACAAAGAAAGTAGACTAACAGTAGAAAAGCTGGTTGGTGGTTGTTGGGAGCTGTATTTCTGCACAGAAGCAGTGTTGTGATAGTTGTACCAAGGAACTATTGGCTAACAGTGTCATCTATTAAGCAATCCACTTTTCATGTTATCAGCAGAAATGTGTTTGAGTTGATGCCTTTAAAGGATAATCCAGTATTTTTCAACCTGGACTCTATTTTTCCACCTTTTGGGCTCCAAGTGACTGGCAGGAGCAACATTTTTGGAATTGCTCCAGTATTGAGCAAGAATAGTTCAGCTGGCAGCCTCGAAATAGGCTGCGATGATCACACAGGGCAAGTTTGCCCGTCAAATTACGTCCACTAAAAGTGCTTGTTTGCAACCGACAGGCTCAGATTGTTATTATAAGTGTCTGACAAGATTATGGAAGTGACAAGGCCCTGCAATATAATGTAGGCTGACTATTATAATGAAGACTCGCAAGTTCAAGCCAAAATCATAGCTCACTGTATGAATTTGGTTAGATGAGACTTCAAAGGAGAATACAACGTTGGCTTGAGAAAACCTGAGAAAATCTGTTTTGTCACTCACTGTGCCGCGACTAGACTACTGCTCTCAGCTCAAGGCAGGGCGGATCTAAATTCTGAGACCATGCAACACAGGGACCATTTTGAAGCAATGTTGGGATGCTACTTTGCCAAAAGAATATTATTTTTATGATGCTTTTGTTCCTTTTATCCATGTATGCTATTCCCTACTGATTTTTTCCCATTTGCAGGAGTCAGTGCTGGCTGCAGATAACATTTGTCATCTGTGTTGCCATGAAACTTGTTCATGTATTATCACCTTTGTAGTTTTCTATCCTATTATATCTGTCTCAAAACTGTAGACTAAGCCAAGAGCTGATGCCTAATTAAAATGAGGCCTCCAGCTTTAGAGTTTAAATTCTAAACTAATGAAAGGGCAACTTATCCTGGGAGTCTAGCTCATTGTCTAGGAGGAGTCTTATCTAGGTCCAGCATGGCCAAAAGCTACATTTTAAAGCTACAGTTTTCTTTGGCTAAACACTGACACTGTCAACACAAACCTCTTGATATGAATTAATGAAAAGACAAACTCCAAATTAGCTGTCTTGGGAATCTGTAGCCACTGCTGGCATTTACGTTTTTCTTGTTCAGCTCTAAATATCATCTTCATATTATTCAAACAAATAAAGTCTCTGGACTCTGGTATGACACAGCCATACCAGAGTCCAACATACATCGAATTCAGGTGGTAAAATCTATCACCTGGGTCTACTTTGTTGTGTTTGTTTATGCATTAGAATTAGAATTCCCAGACCACAATTTCCAGATTAAAGTAAATGATGAGTGGCAGCTACAGGTTCCCAGAGAAATCAATAATGAATGGTGCTACATGGGCTAAAATGTAAAAATGCGTAACTGAGGTAGGAAAGCTTTAAGGCTACTCTACTGGCTCTAGTCTATGTCCCTCGTCACCTGTAGTGTAAAGGTGCATGTCCCAAGTGGTGGCCATGACGCATTCATCACCGAGATGTGGGGATGTCCCATCCCCCTCTGCTGGAGAGGTTTTACCCTGCTCTTCCCTATGCGTGGCTGTTCTCTCTGTCATGTGTTCCCCATTTTGGAGCATTTGGTCCGAGTCTTCTCCGTACAAACTCCTGATAACTGATTCCTCACCCGAGCAGTAAGCTGTACCCTGAGTCCATCCTGAGCAAAGTAACAGTTGGATACCTTTTCATTTACTTGACACAACATGAGCAGCGCTTCATTTATCTTATCTTGCAGGTGATGTTAACAGACAATCTAATTTAGCCCTTTGAGACTGGTCTTGCAATTCCAGTGTACAGGGTGTTTTGTTGTGAAACAGAGAATGAGCTGGAGAAGTGAGCTTTGAAAGCTAGAAATTTCAGCATCTGGTCTAATCACTGAGGCTAAGAGACTACTTCATCTCCATCAGTCCCCTATGGTCATTCTGTTCTATGAGGCAGTTAAAATCTTACATACTGCACCATTAAATTTGAGTTATTATTATTTTTACGCACCATTCCTCTCCATCTCTTCAGAGAAATACAATAATAATGTCAGCTTGGCCACATTTATACCTATTTTTCAAGACGGCAACCTTAGCAAAACCTGATATTGATGTGTTCAGATCTGTTACTTAATGCATACTTCAGGCAAATCAAGACTGTGATGTCCCTGATGAGGTAAGTAACGAGCCACTTAAGAGGGATCAAAAATGTGAAGCCGCATACTGTAGCTGTTGTGGCTAAGATCAACTCTGATCTTCCTTTGGTGCAAGGAAGTCTTACACAGCCTCCTATTAGTAGCACTGTATTAAAGCCACTCCTGACTGGGTTCAATTCACTTTCAATTCAGTTCAATCAACTGAGGAAGTGGATTTCTTTTGCCCTAAATCAAATATTAAAAAAAAAAAAAAACAACAACAACAACCTGAGCATGCTAAGGAATGAATGTTCTGTGATTAACAGATGAAATACAGTTTCTATTAACATTTGAAAGTGATTTGAGCCCAGCTTTGCTCTGCCCCATGTGGACTGAGTGATAATCCACTCAGAGGTAAAGCTTACCACAGTCACCAACGCCCCTGACTATTAACTCACTCGTCCTTGGAGAGTTGAGTCTTACCCTGCTCTCCCCCGTGTGTGGGTGTGTTAACCCATTCCTCTCCAGGACCCATGTGGCCCCAGTCCACCACTGCGTCACTCAGAACACTAGAGTACAACTCTGATCCACAATGGCAAGGCAGCAGGGTGAGAAGAGACAAGAGAACTGGTTATAGATACACACATATGCAAACACACTTCTTGAGGGATTCTGCGCTGCTCCCTTGTCCTCTCCAGCCCTATGAGCCTCACTGGACGTGTTAGTGGCATAGCTTATCTGTGGCTGCAATTATACAGGAACAGGAAATCTGGCTTTTCACCCCTTGTGGCACAGATCTAATCTCAGACCTGTTTAAACAGGATAAACCTGATTCCATACCATTTTTAACTGTTTGAATAGCCATGTGAAGGATTTTCAGTGTTTTGAAGTTCCTTAATGTTTGTACAAGAGCAGCCTGCAGGTTACCAGTGAAATCTCGGAACTTACGGGAAGAAGCACACCTGCATAAGGCCAGTTTTGTTTCTATAACAGACCCGTCCTTTCAGTGTAGTAAACAGCACTTTTAGAAATAAAATAAATGCACCCATGAACGGTGAAGGGTCACATATTCAATAGCAACATCTTGCAAGTTCCTCATTTGCACTCAGTTCAAAGTTTGAAAATAGTGCATCATCTTCCAGAATCTGCCATTGTTGTCTTTGTTCCACTAAGATTTTGACAAACTGACAGTGTATTTTAATAGAACATATTTACCTGCAAGCATTTAGCCAAACATCAGATAGCTGAATCCCAATTATGAGCAGCCAAAAAGTACAATTTGGTGACCAAATATCAATCTCCAAATTCCATCACTGTAAAAGCTCCTGGAAAATACCTACATGATATCATCAAAGCAGATTTTTGACAAGTGAAGCCTGCAAGGCAAGCTGTGAAACCTGTCCTGCACCCTAAAAAACACCAGGAGTGATACATTATACAAAAAGGAGCATTCTCTGACAATTTGATCTGATGTTTCTTTATTAACGTGGCAAATCCCCATGAAAGACTGACTTTCTGAAGGCTTTTGCCTCATACAATCATGCCTTTGATACAGCAACCCACATTATCCATGTATTTTAGAGGTTCACTAGCTTTGGTATGTGGACCCTGAGCAAATATCTGGTGAACAACTTAACAAACAACATCAGAGAGCAAGTCCCTCTCTGTCTCCTCTCTCTTTCTTTTTTTCCTCACTCTTCTCCTTTCTTTGTTTGTCTGGAGTGGAATACCTTTGGTCACAAGATTACCATTACTCCAGTTGGCCCAGTGGTCATGTGGCTATGCTAAATCAGAGGCCAGGGGTTGGTCATATGGCTGCAAAATCAACTGGAGCTAAACTACAGTCCAAGTCGTCTACAGTACAGCCAACAGCCACTATACTGAAGCCAAGGTTCCTTAAACCTTTTTTAATCCTCAACTTCAATTCATTTAGGCTGTATTTTAACAGAAACAGCAAAAAAAAAGTGGCACTGCTTTCAGGCCTTCATTTTTAAAACTTCACAAAAATCAATTTGCATGTTGACAAAACTGAACTGCCCACATTTGGCTCATAAACCCTTTTTAAGTGCAAATAATTGCACAGGTACTGAGAAGCTTTTAACTTCATCAACCCCCATAAACTCCTGTGAATGTTTGCTAAAACGGCCCATAATGGCCCATTTCACAGTTCATTTCTTACTCGAGTAATTGTTTCTTAATATAAAATTGGTAGAACAAATAGCAATAAGCCTGAGCAAAAGCAAATTTGCCACCAGCAAAATTGATTATTGTATATGAGGTTAACTCTGACAGCCAGAAAATTAAGGTTAGGCTATTATGGCAGGATTAATATCAGCAATGCGATTACTATTGAATAAAAATATGTCAAATTCTCAACATATTGATCTCTTTAATATCCTTTCCTTCCTAATGTAGGCTGTGACATTGTTTTCCAACAGCACCAACACAGCGGGAACTCTAGTCAACCTAATAACAGCAGCCTCAACACTGCCACAAATGTCAGAGCTTTATTCATGGTGGCAAAATACCTTTGGATTAACTCCGTCTGCTTTAATTAACAAAGGTAGGCTTTCAAAGAATAATTTCAGCAAGCTCCACCGACGAGAGCGATATATATGCCTCATTGCCAAATAAGTCGGGCTGAACAGTTACTCAAAATATCAAAATCACCATTTGGCCATGTGTAACATGGAGGAGACACATTTTTTTTTTTTTTTTTTTAATACAAAGGTAAACTGTATGACAAAACAGATGCCCTACATACTTTGCCCTACATACAAATTGTAATCTCCAAATGAAATAAAACATGTTTGTTTGGTATAGACCCCAGCAAAAATCACATCATCATCATTTTTTTTCAGTTAAAATAAAAATTATGATGCAAAAATTATATGTCCCACTAAAATCGGGACTCATATCACAATTGCCATATCTGTCAAAATAACTGCAGTATAATTTTTTTAACCATATATTTCAGCCCAACAAATTAGGCTTGTCCCGATCCCAAATTGTACTCACATTGTGGATAATAGCTTAAATTTATTTATATTTTTTTAGACAAAACGACAGCAACAAAGTTTTTATATGGCTGCGCATCAAAGATACCTACAGTTATGTTTTGCAAACACTTGGACTCAAAAGCTCTTTTTCAGGTTCCGCAGTGTGTGGAGTATATCCCAAAACAGAGTAAATTTTAAGAAGCAGGTTCACAGAGAAATCACATAAACCACTAATTACAATGTACAAAAATGTGAGCGTGCAAAGTACATGCATAAAATCATATCTTATGAAATAAGCTAAAAAAAAAAAAAAAAAAAACAGTCACTGTGACTGGAAAATTGTTTGAAAAATTGTTTCACACTGTTTTCACACTGGAAAAACTTATTTAACAGACAGCACAATATAATGCATACAAGATGATTTCTGTTCATCACCCTAAGACACAGTCTCTCTAAACTATACTGCTATATGGAAGACCGGAAGAGCAAATTTATAGGGACTCAAAACAAGCAGATCAATGCACCATTTTAGGCCTGATGCAGTCAATCATATGGGCCTACAGTGTGCTCAACAGCAGGAACATTGCAGACCCTGAATTCTTAAACTATGGGCTGTAGCTGCCTGACCAGTAGTGTTTGTAAAGTGTGAAGGGCTTAACTTCTAAGTTTGGTATGAGGCCGGGCTCTCCTGAGCACGCACCACTGTTTGAAACATTCCAGTGTCCCTCTGTCCATTAAATCCCTCAACACCACCTAAGCAGAAATATGTGTATTCTGCAGCTTCTTGTCGTTGATCACTGTTTTATACATTGCTATGTCAGCACTTTGTGATGTAGATGGGCATGTGATGGCTTAATGTGCTTGCTGTTTTTCTGCTGTTGTTTTGCTGTTATTTTACACTACAGACGCTGTGATGTCCAAAGCCAATTTCCAATTGGGACAATAACATCTATCTTAAATTATCATATCTTATCTTAGTTTGGTCCAGAGCTGCAGTGATGCATAGCCCAGTGGCAAGCAGCATGACACCACCAATGTCAAGGTTACAGGTTCAATTCCTGCTATTACCACACCCAGACAGAAAATGTATGCACCTGTGGTACTATAACAAAATCAGGTAATAAAGCTCTACCAAACAGCTAAGAGGCTGAGCAGACTTGGCTAGAATGCACAGCTCCTTCCCTGTATTATCAAGGAATGTGATTGAATTAGGAAAAAGAAGAAGCTTGGAAAAGCAGGGAATGAGATTACTTTTTGTATTAGCGTTCAAAGGGACAATGAGCTTCCTTGAAGTTTTGCAAATGGATAAAAGCTCAAGCTGCCGATGCTTTGAAAACAAAGGGGATCAACAGACAAGCTCTGGACTAGGCAACAGTATCCAGTCTCATGACTAAACTTGATCTGACATTTCCATGTTGTCTTAAATAAACAATAACACCACCCTAAAATACTCAACCGGCTGCTCATACAGTAGGTTATATCTGTGCATGTCCCCTGAGGCTTGGCTTTTAAAAGGCAACATCCACTGCAGTTTAGAGTCTGTCAAGAGAGCCCTGGCCATGACAGCAGCATCACAGCAGGCATTATGAATAGCAAGCTTTCCACAGGACATCTTCAGCACAAACTCCAAACCCTACACCTCAGCTTACACACACTCAGCGGGCTCCATCATTTGAGAGCTCGAGCAGCAGTAATGCAGTCCTCTAAGCTAAGACTTCAGGAAAGAGTCTGTATTAGGTTGTAACCCGGGCTATCCCACCAAAAATGCACTATAACAAAGTTTACAGGCTAACAAGAAAGAAATGAATAAGAAACGGAATCGGTTTTTGACATTCTGGCTTGTAACAGGCTAATTTTTTCGTTTTTGCTACAGCAAAATAGTGGCGTGCGCAGTGTACATTCAAGTCCAGCTGATTATGAGACGAACAGAAAAGTGTCAGTGAGGCTGTGAAGACTATTACGGACAAGCACAGAGCGGACACACGCTCCTCGACGCTATTAGACACCGACTTACCTTGCTGTCTGGTTTCCATCCGTACCTGCCAGGTGAGCTTCAGGCGATACAAACTGCTCTCCACGGTGGCACGCGCGGCACTGGGCGCCAGATCAGAGCTATTACTACTGAGCTGTCACGCGCTGGAGCGGCTCAGGGGAGGAGCTTCCACCAGCAGCCAATCGGCTTGCGTCCTTGTCCTTCGCTCTATTTGCTGGCAGGACTATGGAAGGTGTGAAATACCCTCTCACCTGTGCAGCTGAGGCAAACTGCTCTCTGAGGGAATTATGGGCTACTTTGCAAAACACTAACTCCACAGATAGACAACGTTGTTTTCGTCAGGATGTGATAATAATGGTGATTAGCACAAACGCAATATGGAGTTGTATTTATAAGCTATGATTATGTGGTTCACAGATAGGCAATCCTAAGGGCCGGGTGAAATCATAGGTGCAACGATTAACTTTGACAGTACAGGCAAACAATGATTTAATAATAATATAGTTTTAATTTTATCTTTATATGGGAAATACGTCGCTTATAGAAAAGTAAATGGGCAAAATTACCAGCTAATATTTTCTTTTCAAAACAGAATATTAGTTATCTCAAAGTTCTATGTGATGTAAGGGAAAATAAAGGAAAAAAGAGCCACGAGAAGCCTTATTTCTTGCATTTTTGCTACATAATATATTCTGTGTATTTCTGTAGTTTATTATTTTTTTTTTCTAAGAAACCACAGGTGCTGTTGACTACCAGTCCACTGAGTTGTCTATTACATTGCACTTCAGTCTGTAATTTTCATGTTCATTTTATTGTTTGGTTTAAATTATTTGTTTTTAAAATGCGTGCATAATAAAAATTTGTAGGGGATCTTGAGTACTGCAGCTGGCAATTACTATGTTATGACTGTATGTTTGCATGTATTTGCAGGTGAGCCTTTAGTGGTCCTCTAGCGACCTCTGTTGACTTAATGATGTAATCACAGCTGAAGACTGAAGGCAGGGTTGTGGTGAACTGGGACAGGGACAGACAGACTGACAATTATACAGATAGACAGGTAAGAGAGACAGACATGTTGGGTAGGACACCTGAAAATCAGAGGGACATTTTGTTGGATAGACAGACAACAAACCACACAGTCAACCAATCATACAGATAAACAGGCATCCAGTCAACAACCAAGGAACCAATCAGTCACTCACTGAGTGGCAGTCTGCCATCCGGTTGAGAGTCACTGAGGCAGTAAATCAATAAAGCAAACCGGGACATTCTGGCATTTGACCCAGTATAGTTTATTCTCCATCAAAACTTAAGATGAAAACAGTGTTTGTCTCTAAGCATTAAACCACAACAGTGTCAGCAGCAGTGTAACAGTGGCAGTAGGTGGAAGACCATGGTCTTACTTTTACTTGTGTGAAGAAAGCCCATGGATTAGCACAGTCAAGTTATCAAGTTTAAGACATTTCATTGCATGGAGGTCCCCCTTGAAATCATTAGTGTATAGTCAAAAGTTGCCTTACTGAGCACAACTTTTGACTCTCCTTCTCAGGGGCGCCAACACATAAAATACAACATTCGGGATTCTCAAAATAAATCCTGGATCACAATTATTTCTCTTCCTCTGTCTCCATCCTCCCCTCTCCCTCCCTCTTGCTATTGTTTCTCCTTTTTCTCTGTTTGTGTAGGGGTGGTTTAAACGTACTGTGTGATATATGTGTCACTGACGTTGGAATAAGCCAGGATAAAGTGACCATTTAAGTTGTGCAAAGCTACAAGAGTATTTGGAATATAGCTGAGACTCTGGATTGTGTAACCTAAAAAATTTTAGAAGTTAGGCGGAATCTTTACATACAAAAAGAACATTTAGGCAAAACACAGACTGCTAATTGTAGACCTGATTGTACTGCATATTTTTTTTATCTATGAACTGGGCCCTGCAATGGCTCCATATTTGTATTTTTTTACTTTAACGTCAATGTTAATCTTCGCTCTACAGACTACGTGTTTAAAATGGCAAGGCGAGTCACAGTGTACCTCGTTTTGAGATCTTGGTCTCTTTCCGATTCGTTTGCCACAAACTCTTTGAAAGAGCCGGCACGTCCATTTTAGTTTATGGAATTGTTGATGGCCATGAGTCCTGGAGCACAGGCTGGAAACCACTGCGCTAGAGTGGCTGTGAAGGCACCGATACATTGTCATATAATTGTGATTGTATCAACATTAAAATGGCCTAAAGCAAGCTAGCTAATATACCACATAAATGGATTAATTTATAGACCCTTTTCACAGCAGCCATTTTGACATGAAATAGCAGGGTAAACACAGGTATTACTAATGACATCAAGTGAGGCTAAATTACATCTCAGTGTACCAGAGTGTTTCCACAGAGCCAGCATGTGCAGCACCTCCATTAGACCTGAATGGAACAGAACCATAGTTAATCAGCAACATCTGTGCTTACCCTGCTATTTCATGTCAAAATGGCTGCCATGAAAGGCCCTGCTCATAGCAACTTCTTGCTGCTAGCAGGAAACAGATAATATTACTTGTCTCAACTCAGTGTCCAGCAGCTTTACCCATACAGCTGTGTAGTTTGTGTCAGCTAGGAAGTCCAACAACAAAGTAAAACAGTAGTGGCATTTCTTCATGGCATAACATTAACATTGCATTACATGGACAGCACTCATAATTCATGACTAAGGATAGCACCACATCCTGTTACAGTAGATGTGCCTGTGTAATAGACATTTTTTTACATGGCAGCCCTTTTGAAACACTTAGGGTGTGGGAAACTCCACTGAGACAAATGACATATACATGACTTATGTGACATCAACACATAAATGGGTAGATTTATCAAATAATTATCAAATTAGTTGGCAATTTCAAGAACAATTGTTGAATGAAATGAATGAATGAATGAATGAATGAATGAATGAATGAATGAATGAATGAATGAAATGAATTTAATCAGCTTACAAACTGATCTGTAAGCTCACTGCTAGCTACCACACTAGACTCTGGATCAATAAAGGGCCACATACTGTATATTAAATTGATACATATATCCCTCTGGATTCTTGAGCTTCATTCTTCACTTTTTCTTTTTCTTGGAAAGTCATCTGTGAAATGATCAAAGTTTGTGTGTTGTATGTCTTGGTATACAGCAGTAGCACATGGTTTCCCACCCCCAGATTTCAAAATGGTCTTTGAGGGAATCAGGTCATCAGGCTAGGAAATTATTAACATTGGGGCTGACCAGGACAAAGATTACCCTGAAAGGAGCCTCATTTGTTTATTTACACATTTGTCCATCATCAAACTAGGCAAGTCAGCTAAGAAAAAAGCAATATTTAATAGCCTGTCAAGAAAATGCCAACTAAGTTGGACTATAGAAGCCTAGAAATTAAGGGGGGGGGGGGTTAGTGTAAAGAATAGGCTTTAAAGTACACAGTGTACACTGTAAGGTTGTGTATTTGGCAGAAATGCATTGGAAAAAAGCCGCCAAAAAGATGTAAGTAATTTCCTACCATGTTCTGGTCACATTTGATATATTTCTCTGCACTTCAGACAGCCATAAGTGCACCTGTCCATCATATGTTTTTGAAGATGTCAGTTACAATGTCATTCAAACAAAACACTTTTACTCACTTAATTTGACATCATATGTCAGTGTAGTAACATCCAAGCAACTACAAACATGTATACACATATGCTGAAACTGAGCAGTTACAAGGTAGTTTCAAAGCTTTTGTTTGGCATGGTTTATGCAGTTTAAACTCCAAAATGCTGACTGGCTAAATGTAATATTTCTTGATTTAGTTTCCCTGTTCAGTCCCCAACCCAAACCCCGTCACCCTCACTCAGCATCAGCTTCATTCACAACATAGCTGAGTTGGGCAGGGAAACAGCCAATGTGGCCAATCAGACAGGCATTGTAGAAACTTGATGCAAGAGAGTTGCGACACTGACGTGTTCAGATTTCTTGATTCTATAGCGATTAAAAATTTCACTTCCTTGAAAGAAACATTGTTGCTAAGCAGCGTTGAGCAGACACTCCAAAAGGAAGCATTGGGAACTATAGTGCTGTCTTGAAATTACAGTGGCACATTTCTTTTCAGACAAGGGACTCTGGGCATAGTGAACGGAATATAAACTCCCTGAGAGTGAATTTAACAGCCCAGAATCCACTCTACCTCTCATGAGTGTAACAGAAACCTTACACCTACAATGTCACTTTAATTAACAATTGGCGTTTTCTCTCATATGAAGAGAATGTTTCATGTCAATCAAGCCAAGCCACTGACAGTGCACTGTAAAATGCCCAAAATGCATTAACATCAAACCAGCTTTTCCTCGATGCCTTAAAACTCTCCTTCATGAAGATACAGTGATTTTGCAAGACACAGATGAAATGTGCAGTAACATTCACGATATATTCCATTGGTAATAATCATACAGTTTAAATATTCGTGTATACCAAGTCCTCACGATTAAAGACAAAAGAGGGACGAATGTTTTTCATGCCAAACTCTTACCATCATTACCAGCATCAAGATTTGTAACCATTTTCCCCCCAAACTTTTCCTCATTCCTCGTTTTTTCCTCATTGTGACATCCCACATATGCAGAGGTGTATTGTGCTCATCCTGACTTTTTGTTGGTGTATTTCTTATGTGTCTGCCCACCAAAATGTCTTTGTAACATCTCACGGCATAAATAACAGGATGTCCTATGGAGCTGTGGGACAAAAATAAAAAACAAAAGAGTAATAAAATACAATAAAACGTGACCTTGACCTGGAGGAGCCCGGGCATTCGTGGGTGCAAGGGATGGTGCAGTAATTTGACAGCTTTGGTAAGAGGAAACGGCTTGTATTTGACCACAGCAAGAAACACAGGTAGCTCTGTGTTATTCTCCAACAGCACAGGCTCAGAAGCTTCCAGTTTGCATATTTTTTATGGCCGGGCAGCAACCATAGCGCCAGTGGATCTGCACTTAGTTTTGCAATCAAGCATAATGGTCAGCCTCTCTTCCTCCTGGTGGTGACAGAGGTCAGCGTGATGAAAGTCCAGTGTTCAAGCACAGAGGGAGGAGGCAGGAAGAAAGGAGAGGAGTGAGAGGAAAGAAAGGAGGGCCGAAAGTGAGAGGAGAGGATGGAGGGATGAGCGAAGGACAGCAAGCTGGCTGTTGCCGGGTGACAACCTTTAAAGCTCTTGAAAATCTCCTGTTTCCTGGCAGCATTCCATGTGTGTGTGTGTGTGTGTATGCGTGTGTGTGGTCACATGCGTGAAGGAGTGAGTGTATTTGTGTGTGTGCAAGCTGGAAGGCACTAAAGGTCATTATCCAAACTGTCCAGCAGGAAACACTGGCTGTCACTTCCAATTTCCTTTCACTGCAAAAACAAAGATTCAAAACTTAATGTAATATTGCATTCTGTCTTATAATCTTGTAATCTATAAAATGCAGTAATTGCTGGGTAGTCTGCCTGCTTGGTAGCACTGCAAAACGCTCTGTGTCAACTGTCTGAGTCCAACAGGGTAACATCCAAAACATTCAATCATGTGTTCAATCCAATGCACAGCAACCGCAGGGAAACCTCTCTGCTCATGCCTACCATTTGCTATTTTTCTTAAAACAGCATCCTCACATCCTTTGGAAAACCATACAAACATTTTTATGGACCAATAGAGAAACCAAAGCAAATTTTGACCCATAAGATATCAGGCAAGATATACTTCATACTTTGCAGGAGAACCATGCACAGCAGTGTGTTCACTGGTATTGATTCCTTGCATCAGGACGTCTGAATAGGCTCCTAGGAGTCTATGCTTATTCCTGCAGCTGGTGCATCCAAGCCCATTTCCCTCATGCTAAACCAACACCACACTAAGATCAAAAAACTTCAGCAAAAGATAAGAAAAAGCCAAAAACAAAAAATTTGTGGGAGGGACAGGGCTTACTGACTGCCTACCCGGCTGCATTCAGGGTTTTGTTTTAGCACAATCACCACACAGCAGCTCTGAATGTTTTTTCGTTGATGATGCAAATACTGGCATATGTGGGCACAGCACTGAGGACTTGGCAGGGACTGTATGTGTGTATGAGTGTGTGTGTGTGTGTGTGTGTGTGTGTGTGTGTGAGAGAGAGAGAGAGAGTCAGCTTCATGAGTTATCATGCTCCCCGCCCCATGTAATCGTGGCTAACTGTGCATGAGCACAACTAGCGAGGATGGTGGAGGGAAGAGGGGAGAGGGAAAAAGACAAAAGAGATGGAGAGAGAGGAATGAGAGACAGAGACAGGTGGAAAAAGGGCTGAAATAAGAAAACAGCAAAAAAAAAAAAGGAGGATTTCTCACATTCCAACGCTGTTGATGTCATTTAGGTGACAGCAGGGTGCATGCACAGGTCTCGTAGGAGCTTGTTTTCCAGCGAAATAGGTTGTGGCCTTAAAAGCATGTCTCTTTTAGGTGGTCAGCAAATCAGACATCTTCCTTGTTGAGTCATGATACCAATAGGATCTTGAAATAGTTGAAGATTGCAGGATCTCTTTAAGGGATTCAAACACTTGTGGGCCATCACGGGCCCAGGACTCTTCAACACTGTGATGAATCAAGAAGCCAAGTTCAGTTCAAGCGTATGAATTTTTGTTTCCTTGATACTTGAATACCCAGCGTCCTGAAAAAAAAAAAAAAAAAGCTGTCGGGTCCGGTCCAACGGGCTCTGAATTCACCTCGCAGACCTTTTTGACGAGTAAAGCGGGCGTGTCCATCTCTGCGGCCGTGTGGACGTGGTCTTTCAAGTTGTGCAGGCGTGGACGAGGTGAAGTGTGTGATTGGCTCTCAGATCCATCGTCCAAAGCCCTGAGTGTGCTGCTTCTTCCTCCTCTTACACACATAGTAGACTGGAAAAACTACCAAACCTGCAGACAGGCAGCGGGAGAGAGTGATATTAATACAGGGAGACAGGAAGGAGCAAATCAACTGTTCCACGGTTCAAGCAGACACTATTCTTTCTGATCATAATTGTGTAATAACTGTATTGGATTATTCAACCCTGTAATGCACTGAAAACTGCTTGAAATGAACTGAAGTGACAGAAATGGACACAGACAAGAGGCACAGCTTTGATTTAAAGATAATAATAAATCTATTGTCATGACATGCTAGCCCTGCAATAGATCACTCAATACACAGACAAGGAGGAAAGATTAGGATCGACTTCAATTACAGCTGACCACAGCAGTTTAGCTGAGGCATCAATAGTTCACCACGCTGCATGACAGACTGTTCAAATAACCAAAAGTCCATACGGCATAAGGCATCACATACAGCGACAACTAGGAAGCCAAGTTTTGTCTGATGTTATCAGAAAATAAAATTCCAGGACATGAACACTAAGTTATTGTACGCTTTAGGTTCATAATTTGGAGCAAAAAAAAACCAGCTGATCTGTCATGAAAAATAAGGAAGACATGAGTGTTCATGCGCATAATCTCTCTGAAAGGTTCATGTGTGTTTGAGTGTGTAAGTTTTTACCTATCACCAGTGAGAGGGCTCCAAGCACCACAACCAGCAAAATGACCACTGGAGCTATCACTACTTTGCTGACTGGAGAGAGAGAGAGAGAGAGAGAGAGAGAGAGAGAGAGAGAGAGAGAGAGAGAGAGAGGAGAGAGAGAGAGAGAGAGAGAGAGAGAGAGAGAGAGAGAGAGAGAGAGAGAGAGAGAGAGAGAGAGAGAGAACAAGAAAAAGACAAATAAAGAAGCACAATCATTAATAATAAATATTTACTATACACAGATGGGGTGAAAATTTTACTTTTGCTAATTAACTGTATTGTTTTGTTCCATTTTACTGAAAATTTAATGCATCTCTCCAGTAAATTTAAGTGTTTTGGCCGCCAGTGCACAATTACAGACGCAGATATTAACAGTTTTTAAGGGAAATTAACATCCGCAGCTACAGCCTTGCTTATTAATTGCAAACAAATCTCCTGCTGATAATGGCTATTGGGCGAAAAAAGAAAGGGGAGATGAGACGCATAAATGCTCCTTATGAAGAGACAAATTATCTCCGAGTTCAACAGGACCCCCCCCCCCCACTGCTTGCAAACTAGCTCTAGCTGCCATTAACCAACATTATCGGAGCTGTGATCACACAAAGCTATCAGAGGATGGCGACGTCCTGTAATTCTGAGTGGATAATTTAGGATTTAATTTGATACTTACTTAATGCTTAAATATCCTTATCTACTCTGTGTGCTCGGAGGGTTTCTGCTTATCTGTGTCCGTATATCTACTCATCCCTTGTTGTCAAAGTCAGATATCTGCAGATGAAAAGTAGCAGGGGAGTCTAGAAGGCCGATAAGAGCTGTTTAACCAAAACAGATCTCAGCAGTCTCTACACTTGTGTCCCACAGGTGGACGCCAAAAAAAAAAAAAAAAAAAAAAAAAGCCTGTTCTCTGGACGCAGTCAAAAGTCATCCAAGTTAATGCAGGATATCCCTAACTGAAGCAGAGGTGGATGAAGCAGGTTGAGAGGGTCAAACAGCGACAAAATAAATCACAGCACTTCCTGGAATGCTTTGAACGCCACCGAGTATCTGAGGTTGGAATTTGCCTTTAACCCCAAAGGGCTCGAACTCTAGTCTAAGCTAGTGCTTGTACTGGGTAGCTCCAAGATAATGTTGAAAGGATTAGTCCACTGACAGAAAATGAACTTTTTATCATTTCAGTAATCATCTGATAATCACTTTGTCATTTATTAAGTAAAAGCCCCAGCATTTACTGATTACACCTTTAAAATGTTAAGATTTGCTTACTTTGTTTTTAACATGAATACTTTTTTTGACTGGTGGTCAGACTATAAAATAGTTCATAATTAAATAGTAACAGTAACTTCAAAAGAGCATTTGTTGGGTCAAAATGATATAGTAAAAAAATAATAATTTTGTGATTACAGGTATTGCAATTGTGATAGGATTAAGAACTTTGATAGGAATGATCATTTTGCATCTTTTCTTTATTTTTACTGAAAAAACAAACCGTCAAAATGATATTTGCTCTGATCTGCACCAAATAAACATGTTTTCTTACATTTGGAAAAGTACGATTTGTAGGCCTGTGTGTCTCTGTTGCATCACAGTATTTCTTTTAAAACAATATTTTGACACACATTTTACCTTTATCAAAAAACTGTAGCTCCTGTGATTTGGATATTGCACTTGGCCATGATGAGATTTCCATTATATTTTCAGTAACTGTTCAGCTCAAGCATTTGTCATTATTTTTGATACTTAATGGACTAAAAAACATTAATTACAGAGAAAAAAGCATGATGAGACAAAAGAAATCCCTGCATATAGTTTTAAAAGAGAGCTTTTAATCTGAAGGAAGTCAGGGCTGGGGATTCTCTACTTCCGACATACAAACTCACCACAGACGGAGCCTCTGATCAGACGTCTCAGATGTGGTTTATCAGGTAAGTAGCGATACCTACAGCCAAACACGCTGAGGTTGGATGTATGGTCTCCAAAAAACCTGACAACAAGACAAAGACAGAAAATGATAGATGTAGTCAGAATTGCATAAAGAAAGTGGAGTGGCGCAGTTGCAGAGAAGAAAAAGAAAAAAAAATGAAAAAGAAACTAAGTCTAACCTCAGGTGTCGGTAGCGCTCTCCGCAGCGGTAACAGAAGTTTGTGTTACACTGCATGCAGGTCATATGGTCGCATCCCTCAGTGCGCTGGATATGGATCTGCAGAGAGAAAGAGAGAGAGAGAGAGAGAGAGAGAGAGAGAGAGAGAGAGAGAGAGAGAGAAATAAAGAAGCACAATCATTAATAATAAATATTTACTATACACAGATGGGGTGAAAATTTTACTTTTGCTAATTAGCTGCATTGTTTTGTATTGAGAGAGAGAAACACAGAGTCAGTCATCAGTCATCCAGCTACATACTGCATCTGCATTCTCACAAAAGTAAGACCTTCTTTAAGTTTGTTAGCCAGTGAAGTCAATCTGAATTTTTATTTGGTCTCTAACACGTCACTTGTGCAATCTGGGATCATCTCAACGCAGCAAGGAATGAAGCAAGGAATTTGCAATTTGCAGAAAACATAAATGCATTTCACGTTTAAAGGAGTAGTCCAACATTTGGGCAAAATATCCAACTTACCCAGATTAAGACAAGATGTTTGATACTATTTTCACCTCTGTATGTCCAGTGTTTTGGTTCCCAGTGTTAACTTAGCATAAAGACTTGAAGTCTATGGGAGTCATAAGTGAAATAATAAACCTTACAGCAACTCCAAAGCTGTCTTATTTACATGAGGTATTGTGTATTTGAAATAGCTTTGGATAGCTTTGGAGTCCAAGTAAGATTTATTTTTTTCACTTTGATGGAGTTAGGCTAATGACTCCCATAGACTTAAAGTCTTTATGCAAAGCTAACATGAAACCCATAGAACCAAGCCACTGGATGGACAGAGGTGAAAATGGTCTCATGGTTCATCGGAAAAAAGGCTATTTTGCTCAAAAGGTTGGAGTATTCCTTTAAGTTTTGTTTGTTTGGAGAGAAATGGTGGGTGTTGGAACAGTCTGGAAGATTTCAAAATGCAAGCCAGTCCATTTGGAGGCACAAGCTACTCGGTCAGCAGTCGCTGCTATGCTGAAAATCACAGAAAAAAAAAAAAAAAAAAGAAGCTGTGCTGCTGTAATCTGCTCCAAGCAAGCCAGCAATCTACAGTACCTATCTCTGACTGTCACGGTTAAATTAGATCTTGTGTAATCTAATGTGATTATACAAGACTGTAAGACCAGAGCGGACTAGTCTTATGACTGGGAGAGAGATGCCAGTTGCCAGGCGTGGCTTTGTGGAGCCGGAGCATCAAATTATCACAAACAGCAACCAGCAAAACTCACTTTTGCACCATCTCCTGTTTTTTCTGTTTTCCCTTTATTAGGTCTGACATATTTTACTGCCATTGTATTTATTTTTTATGGCTTATTTTCATACTTACATGTTGTATGTATGAACATCCCATTCTTGTGGTTCGTTGTGTTCACTGATCCTGTTTTTTTATCTGTGAATTTCTGCTGTTTCACATCAATGCATCCATTTGATTCTCTGTAGCTACCCATCCATCATCTTTCCCCTTTCTCATTCCTCATATCCAGTTATTCCTCCCTCCATTCATCCGTCCATCCATCCATTCATCCATTAATCAATCCCTACCTAAATCATCCTCCCTTCATTATCCATCCCTCAGGCATTTCTCTGACCCTGCTTTTCTACAGCAACAGCAGCCTCACAGCTTGTGTCCTCCAATCTCTATCCTTTCATTTATCTATTCCTCTCCCTCATCCCTCACTCTATTCCTCCCTAAATCCTCCAGTCCCCAGTCCTCACCTTGCATTGTGGGCATTTCTGGGCATTTCTTTGCCCGTGCTCTATGACGCTGGCCCAGTTCCGTAGCAGTTTGTCTCCTCTCCTGTATTCGCGGCACTTCAGTCCGTTGTGCCAGGGCGCGTGGCATTTAAAACACCACACAAACTGGCATTTGCTACACTGGATCTACAGTGGAAAGAGATGGGAGAAAACCATAGATTATCACACATCCACCAGCACAAAACACTATAACTGTGCCGATCCCCCCCAAAAAACTCAGGAATTAAGTTTGTGTGATGATGTGAAATGTGAATGTGGGTGAAATTTCATAGAATACTTGTCTGTGATTTCTTGTAAATAGTATAACCATGCATGTGTGTTCAAAAAGCTATCAAAAGCAATCTAACTCAGAGATCAATTAAATTTAACTGCAAGTCCACATTTACATTATGCTGCTTTGCACTGACCCATATTTCATTCACTTCTTCAGTTTGATTTGGATCTGTGTGGGCTCGCGGTGAAAGCGTGGATGTCGGTGAGCGATCTTACCTTGTACTTGTGCTCGGTGCGGTTGGCGTTGTGCGTCTTCAGAGAGGTGAAGTGGCTACACTGCGGGCAGGGCTTGGTGCTCGTGTCTAGTTGGCTCAGTTCCACAAAGTAGCGATATTTTGCCACCTCCTCGCTGGCCAGGTGGGAGATCACGACTCCCTCCTCCAGGAAGCCTCTACACTCCAGGATTGGACAGCTGATGTAAGCCTTGCCCACTCGCACCTGGGAAACAGTACAGACAGGTGGGTCGGTCAGTACCATTGAAGAGGCAGACTTATTATGGCTGGAAATGAACAATGAATAGGTAATTACAAGAATGAAATTGTGAAAATACACCAATTTAACCATTAAAAGGACGATAACTTAAAATATGTATAGTTTTTATTGTCATCATTGGGTGTAGAAAACAATTTGAAACAAAATAAGAGCTTTGGAGGTGCTGTAAGTTTTATTATTTCACTTTGACGGAGCTAGGCTAATGACTCCCATGGACTTCAAGTCCTGATGCTAACATTAATTATGGGTTCATACGGGGATCATAAAGATCAGGATGCATTTTTGAGATACTGCTAGTTGGTAGCATGAAGCACTGCAGCAAACGCACAGCCAGGTAAAAGCAGATGGGCTTGGTATTCATACTCTAATCAAGCTGACCAATAGGCAAATCTCCCAAAAGCCTCTTTAAGAAAAAAAAAAAAAACAAAGTAGATTATGTGAGGTTTTTTTTTTTTTTAAGTTCTACAATGTGCTGCTTATTCTCATTTTATTCAGGTAATCCTAATAAAAAACACTAAATCACTAAGTGAACTATTTCTGTGTAAAGAAATTACAGACAAACAGACAGACAGACATTTTGTGTGATTTTATCCTGCACTAATCTGTTGCTGTTACATCATCAGTGATGCAACAGCAGTTAAATGCATATTATGTTTTGTTTAAAGCCATTTAAATCCCTAAAGATATTCTACATGTTGTTGCGACACACATAAGCCTGCCTCATGGAACAGAAACAACTCTGGCCGCTTGTGCCGATCAGCTGGCCGGTGCTGCAGCGAGCGGCAGCGGTGGGGAGCGCCGCTGCCGCTCGCTGCTGCAAAAGCATCTGCTGGACTGCCATCTGTTTCAATGCCACCGTGCCCGGACGTTAATCTGACAGCACCTGCAAAGATGCAAACACGACTGCAATTGCACACGGCACAGGTTAATGCCTCAGAGACGAGTGTGTGTGCGTGCATGTGTGTGTGTGTGTATATGAGATGTGCTCCTCTGACATTGTGGTGGGCCGCTAATGAGTTTACACAGGAATATTAACATCACTGACAGGAAATGATGCAGGGGAAATATTTACAAATGAATAGACACCGAGGTACTGATCAATAAAAGCATGGCTGGTGGAAGGCATCCTGTGGTTGGAGTGTATATACAGTGGGGATATTAGTGATTAATCAGTGATTGGTTAACCACAGTTAAGAATTTCACTGATTAATCCACAGTTTGATTTATGATATAGATATTGGCTATTTCCTTTACTTTTTACAGAAATACATCTGTTGCTGCACAGTTTGATTAGACAAGCACATTTTTGCATGTTGATGCCTCTCAGCCTCATTACTAAACTTTTTAGGACTACAACCTTCATGTCATTTTTTTTTTTTTTTTTTTTTTACAGTATCTCTAATCTGCATAAAGCGATGTGACAAGCAGATAAGATCAAATTTAGCTACACATCTAGAATTGTCTTAATTGGCCGTACATATCTAAAATGTGCAAATAAATTACATTTTGAGATTAGGATTTACTCTACTGATGGTTGACGGTTGCATATGCACAAGATGGACTTTTTTTTCATTCACAGTTTCCTAATTTGTGCAGAATTACAAGAAAGAAAGAAAAAAAAAACAGACAAAAAAAACCCCCACACAAATAAGTGTATGTAATGCAAGTGCTGACAGCCTTTTAGTAATTTTGTGTTTCTTGGTTTGGCAGCCAATACAGTCCTAAGAGTCTTGGAGCTGAGCACACCAGTTCTTGTCTGATCTTAGACCTGTGAATCCCACGCTTGCAAACAGGAGGAAATGGATAATAAAGTAATGGATGCTGCTATTGATGTTGTTTTAAATAAATTGCAATTAAAAACACTCAATATGAAACAACGTTGTGCTCCATTTTTTTTTTTTTTTGCATTGTGCATTTTTTTTTTTTTTTGTGTACTCTGCCAATGGGGTTTGGAGTTAAACTAAATGTGCAACTGTGCCATCTACACATATGAAATCATTATGTGAGCAAGTTTTATGTGTATTTGCGTCTTCTTATGCAACTCGCATACACATTTTATATTTTCTGTGCACACAAAAGCAACGTTAATATTTTGTTACCAAGAAATAGCCTTCCTGGTGTGTGTGTGTGTGTGTGTGTGTGTGTGTGCGTGCGTGCGTGCATGTGTGCGTGTGTGTGTGTGTGATCCAATCTACACAATAATCACCAGAGCACTTTGTAACCTGTCTATGTATTGTCTCTCCATCTTTCCCTTTCTCCTTTGTATCTCTCACCTCCTGTCAGGTTTTCTCCTCTCTCATCTGGTTCTTCTGCCTCTATCTCTCCCCTTTTTCATGTTCATCTCTCTCTCTCTCTCTCTCTCTCTCTCGCTCTCTCTCTTGCTGATATATGATAAGGCACTGGGGCATAGTGTTGCTGTGTTTGTCCGTGTATCTGAGAGGAAGAGTGTGTGAAATGACAGAAAACAGACAACAATAGCAACAACCTCAGGTGGTGTTACACCCATGACACTCTTCCATGGAAATGCACACCCACACACACACACACACACACACACACTAAAAGCCTGTTACGTGGGTATGAAAATCTATACTCTGTGCAGACATAAGAGCTGATGCTGCGTTAGTGTTAATGCGACAGCACTGACTCTGATGACCACTGCCAGACTGGTTCGACAGGTTAGGACTGCCTGCTCATGCTCTCTCACTCTCTCTTCCTCCTTCTCTCTATCACACACACACACACACACACACACGCACACGTGTCACTGCCTGTATTGTGTTGAATAATGAATCATCCTGGGTGACTTTGTTGCAAATTTTCTCTGAACAAGAACAGGAAACTGAACAAAAAACCCCTTCACTGAAGTAATCTCCAGCATATAAAGACAACTATAACTTTGAAATGATTGAGCTCAGCATGGGCAAATGACTGTCCCAACCACAGAGAAGATTATAGACCCAGCCAATGTTAAAAGCAGAAACAATAATTTCACTGCTGATGAAGTAAAATTTGCTTACACTGATGATATATGTAAATCGTGAGCATAAAACAAGTGAAATTTTGACATACATATGCAACATTATGGATGTTGGACAAAGCACATTTCCTAACTTAACTGATCCAAATCCTCTAATACATCTATAGATCTACAATGACCTCATAATAAATTCTAGGTTATTGTTGGTGACAACGTCTCCCATTGATAATGACTTATCATGCTGTAAAATAAAGTTTTTTGTGAATCGGCACCACATTACAGGGATGTGATCTGATGATTCCTTCTTGTGAACAGCAGTGAAACAATCTGGCCTTGATATGCGGCGGCTCTTCAATAACCATGTGGTCACCGGTTTGACCCCAGGCATCAACAGGAGGGTGCAATCCAGCTCTCTGCTGCACGGAGGCTGCTACACATAATATGATATGATGAAAATTCAAAATCACAACTATGGTCAGCATGTTGTCACAGTTTTTGGTGTTGTTGCAGTCTGGTCAAAATGCGCAGAAAATGTTAAATGATTACTAATATACACTAATTACACTTTAGTTGGCATATTTGGTATTGAAAATCACAACTTAAATTGCCATATCTAGTGACAGCATGTGCCACAAAGGCTGACTTAAAAAAAAGTGCTCATAGGTGGTTATCATTATTATTAAAATATGAAAGAGTCACTAACAGTTGGACATTACAGTATAGTTTACAGTGATACCTGTAACTAATCCATCCAGTATTACACCTAACATGCCAATGCCTTCCCAATGCCTGCAGCAAAGCACCAAATCTTATAGTGAGGACGCTCTCTCTCACTGAATTAATACACATGTAGACCCAATATTATCTGTGAGGTGTGCACAAATGGGTTTACAAGGGGTTAAAGGAAAAAGGCACCCACAAGTACAGAGGAGATCGTTTACATAACCCCTTATCTGCTCTGTGTGCTTATCAGAGAAGATGTGTCTGCTTGTCTCTGTGTATGTCCACTCATCCACTGTTGTCAAAACAACATACCTGTGGATAAAAAGTAGCACACACTCTGGAAGACTGATGACAAAACCATTTCACAAAAACAAATTACTGCAGATTACAGCTAGGGAGGCCTCGATGGGCACCATTTTCCCCCTTTTGACGAATGTTACGGAGTGGCAGGGGCTGACAGGTGTTAGACAAAAGTGGGCTTGCTGTCAGAGGATTGCTGGTTTGAAGACCTACATCAGCTGGACGAATAGGGAACTGAAAGGTGGATGAATCAGGCTGTCAGACCGTTTCTGGGCCGATAAAATTTTGCTATGTGGGGTTGTTAATTTCACATCATCTCATGTGTTCTTTATGGTGATATTTTTTGTAAATAGTACCTTTAAGATCATATAACATGGATTGTGTTGGGTTGTGTTTGCCTAATTATTGACAGCTTCCCTATGTGCTATGTATTATTTTACCCGGACTGCTATACCCCTTTTACCTTGTCTTGGCTGCTCTTGCTCGAAAAAATGACTAAATGGCAAAAACCATGATCACTCTGCTGCAAGTGTCAGGTGTGTATGTGATATAAAGGTATATGTGTATTCATGCTGTGCAGAGGCCAATGCTTTTGCCCCAGTATGCACTCTCAGTGTATTGCTCAAGGACATCTCAACTGGACACATACAGAAGGTTGACAAATTAAAGGCAAAAAGAACATCAAGTGTCTTATTAAAGTGTTAGGACACCATAAGCCACCAGAAAAGCTTCAGTGCACCTGGGTATAGATTCTCTAAGTCTCTGGAACTCTACTGGAGGGATACAGCATGGTTCTTCCATAAGATATTCTCTCAGTTGGTGTTTTGATGATAGTGGTGGAGAGCGCTGTCTAAATTGTTACTCCCAAACCTCCTGACTAGGTTGAGATGTGGTGAGTGTGAAGGTCATAGTATAAGATTTACATTATTTTCATTTTCATCAGACCATTCAGTGAGCTCTAATGCCCTGTGGATAGGGGGGGGCACTGTCATCCTGGAAGACACCTCTCCCATCAGGATAGAAATGTTTCATCACAGGATGAAGGTGATCACTCAGAATATATACTGATGTGCAGTGAGCCTTCAAAAACTCCACCAGGTGATCTCACTCACTACCTCACCTCCAGGCAGAGAGGAGGGACTAATCAGTGACATCATCTGCTGGAGTTTTTGGTCAGAATGAAAACATGCAGCCTCTCGGCCCACCATGGCCCCAGTTTGACACTCCTGCTCTAAGGGGACAAGTGAAAATGCCCAAAATATGGTGAAGGCTCACTCATCTGACCCCATCACTTTTTCCCACATCTCTATAGACCAGCTCTCAAATGTGCATTTGTCCCTATGAGGAGGGCTTTATGTGGCGCAACTCTACTGTAATATCCCCCTCTATATGGAGGATCTTTTGGAAGAAAGGAGCTCCATCCCTCCAGTTGAGTTCCAGAGATTTGGATAATCTATGCCAAGGTGCTGAGGCTGTTCTGGCGGCCCAACACCTTACTAAGACACTTTATATCGGCTTTTGATTTAATTTGTCACCCGTGTGTATGTGGTGCCTGACGGTGGGATTTAACCTGTAACCTTACAGATGCAGAGCGGCGCTTTAAATCACCACAGTTCACCTCAGTTCCTACCTGGGAGCTGACGTAGAGTTTCAGACACTCATCACACACGGCCTTCCTGCAGCAGTGTAGGGGTGCGATTGTTTTCTCTTCCAGGCACACCTGGCAGAGCAGCACCTCTGCCCCGGCACCGGCCTGCTCCTGGGACAGTCTGCCGCTCTGGACCGCACTGGGATCCACCAGGTCATCCAGGGTGTACGGCTCCGGCTCGGGGCTGGGACTTGCATCCTGGCGCGTCTCCAGCTCCGTTTCCTCATCGTAAGATAAGGGAGCCGGCGGCGTTTCATCGTGGCGGTCCGTGATTTCAACGCCTCGTCTGTAGTTATCGTTGGCGATGCAGTACACCGTGCAGTAGACGTGTTCTTTGACACGAAAAGACTCGTCCACGGCGATTTTGTTGCTGTTACTGTCATGTCCGTGGTAGCTGTCGCCAGAAGCAGTTTCAAATTCAATTCCTGGTGAATCCGACGTGGTGACTTCGCTTTGGCGATTTAAGGTTTGCTCGTTTTTGGTCTCCTCTTCGCCCGCCTCTCGGTTTGACTTTTCACAGTCGCCGCATTCACTTGTCAGATCGCTACAACAGTCACTATTAACGTTCCCTTTGTTGCTGTCATTATCAGTGTTATATTGCACTCGACTGGTGTTACTTAGATGGAGAGATGGGGATTTTGTAACAGCTGTCCCGAAATTCCTCATCAAAATCTCGACAGCGCTCGCCCTCCTCCTCTCTCCTCCTCCCCCGTTGCTGTTGTTGTTGATGTTGCCCTGCGCATCTTCCTCCTCCTCGCCGCTCCTCTCTGCATCTGAGTCCGTCTCCTCTCCATTTAGGGTTAACGCCGAGTTGGAGCTTGAGACACAATGGTTAAAATCTCTGACCGACCTCTCAACTTTACCCTCGGCGAAATTAGTTTCTGTCGGCAGGTTGCGGGACAACTTCACCTTCCCCTCGTCAAAACTGCTGATGAAGCTCGGCATTTTATTGTCATAAACTATCGGTCGGTCATCTTCCATACCCGATCTGGCTCTCCCCATGTAGTGTGCGTTTGTGTCGCTGTCCCCTGCCTGTCTTACCCAACTCCTACTACCAAAACAAAACAAAGCAGTTCGCTGCTTCCGGGTCTGCGTCAGCATATGAGAACGCAGCGATATGGGAAGCCTAGTGGTGAATCGCAGATCTGGCACAAGGTGAATAATCCATTTTATCATCCACTGTATATTATATGTATAGCTGATTATAACGCTTTATGGTTACAGACCGATGGTTACGGTGCTTTCTGGAAACTACAGAGGCCAGAAAACTCATGCGTAATTGGTTTCCAGATGCGCAATTACGCACAACCTTTGCTTAGATCAATGATGCATATTTAGCAAGACATCCGAGAGCATGCACAAACAATAGTGCACCAATATTCTTTAGATTGAATAAACAGACATTCATCTGTCTGTCTGTGTGTGTCTGGGTCTGTGAGGCAGCAGGGTGACGTTGGAGGACGCATTCAATCCGAGGCCATGCGGTAAGGCCCGCATGTCCATAAGCACCTGCTCTACTGAAGTGTTCTTGACCATTGAGTCTCTGACGGCTCCAGCAGCGCCCATGTCTGAAAAGTATTATTTTTATGTCTTTCCGTGTCTTGTATCATACTCCATTTTATTAAAATTCACCCTTATGTAGAGCTCGTGTAATATTTATCTTAACTTTGACAGGAAACAGATCTACTTTGACAGATGTACAAGACTCTAATCTGTGAAGTCATTGAGGGAGAGTTGCAGCTGTCCCACAGAGAATGAAAGAGAGGTATGGACATTAATGGTTGTCATCCAGAACTTATAACCCTACCATGAAATGGCATGATTACAATTTCACTGGGCACTGGCAACAGCCCTGTCAACAGGTGTGCTTGTATTGGCTGTGCCCATTGTCTCAACAGAGAATGATAATAATGCTTTCATGTAGGAGCATATATTAAATACAGTTTCAGGCCATTGCACAGAGTCAGCACACGATCCCAGTGTCCCTAACTTTAAGTGTTTTATATGTTGATCGGAAAATCTAATCAAATTGGAAAATCCAGGTGGGAACAGAGCCTATAGTGAAATGTTTGGTGGGCTGGTGCCATACAAATAATTACAATGTTTGACTACTAGAGGATTTCCTTCCCCGGAAACATGATGGATCCATTTGTATTCAGGCCACAGCACTGCACTGTGAACCTAGAAAGGCCAGAAAATGGTCAGCAGTCCAACATATGGTGATAAGTGCTTTGCACAGAATTCAAAATGTCATATTATGAATTTGGGTAGGTAGAAAAAAAAACATTAACTGTTTAGTACTTCTTTTGACTATTTGTCTTTCCTTGTCCTGAAGAAATAATTTAAAAAATGTGTGTGATCTGTGTGATCTGTCACTGATGATCAGGTACTGATGTAAGAATATAATAACACTGTGCAATCCCAGTAAAGACTGCATTTCTACTGTTTACGTGTCAAGTATGTGAATGAAGAGAGAGGAGAAATTACACCCCCTGCTTTACAAAGACAGCAAGTATTTCTTTGTCAGTGGGTGTGAATTAAAATAAAAAAGGAAAGATATCATGGTTTCATGTTTTGCCCATGGCTGTCTCTTTCAGTGATCTCATTTCAGTGGAGGACAAGCCTGGCTTCAATCATTTGAGGAAGCTGATTTTCTTCAAAAATGAAATATTGGCTTGAGGACAAAGACACATTCATCCTCTTTAGAAATAACAGAGTGTGTGCTTTGTCATTCACGTACAATTTATAGTTTCCACTTTCCTCCATGAATTAATTGAGTTGGAAGCTAATATTGGAGGCTAAACCAAGTCTGAGAAAAACAATATATATATATAGAGAGAGAGAGAGTTATGGGATTTTTTTTCTCCAACTTTTTATACTGTTTTGAGAGTTGTTTTATCCCTTTATTCAAACCCATTTACCTTTGCACTTTGTCTTACTGGATATAATATGTAAATCAAAAATTAATACAGGATAGCTCTTAGATAAGTGTTTTTTTTTTAATCCCATATAGCAAAGTAACATCATTTTGAGTTTGATTTTTTTATTCACTATGTAAGCATTTTCAAAAATCTGGCCTCAGCCACATGTGAGGACCTGTAAAGAAGCACACACATTAACTGACCAACTCTTTTGTTACCAAAATTACAGGCCAAACTTGGTCATGAAATGCCAAAAATGGCTGACAGGTGTCAGAGAACAGAAGACGCAAAATAGCTTCTCCTTCCCCACTGTCAAGTTTATTACCCACTGTCTACTTTATTTTATGTACAGTCAGTCACCTGTGGGAAATACAACATAAAAAGAGAAAGAGATAAACCTATGTAGACGATTCTTGTCAGTAGTGAACATTAACAAGCCAACCCAGAACTGGAGCCCAAGTTTATTCATTGCTGCATGTTTACCATGACACATTAACATTGTGAAATGTAATTACCTGTTATATTATGAATTACTATATCCAAATCTCTCATTCTAATGCATATTTTGTTATGCTGTAACAGTCGAATTTCCTAATGATTTAAATTTTGTCTTGAGAAAACTACTGTAATTCTAATATCCTGTTTGAGACTCTTAAAGACTTTGTGGGAATTACAGATGTTTATCTCAAGTGGATTATCATATAGGTCTTAGATAAGTGGTTCTCTGTTACTTTAAGTAGCTCTATCTCTTCATGTCTTCCGTAATGTAATCAAACTGTGGAGCACCACAAGGTTCTATCCTGGGTCCCACTTTGTTCTTGCTTGATGATTTCCACATTCTCATTAACAATTACAGTATACTTTACAGATTACAAGTATACAAATTCTACATATACTTATGCACTCAAGTCTTAATTAAGATCCTCTTCTTGCCTGCAGCTAGTTTAGAAACTAGGTTTTTAACTATAAGATTTTTAATACATGGCATTATTAATATTATTATCATTATTATTGTTATTATTATTATTATTATTATTATTATTATTATTGCTCTTCAAAGGTTGTGGACTTTTTCAGTTTCCCTCAGTGTCAGGGTAGGTTGTGGCTGTGCAGGTTCTGGGTTTGGTGTTGCCAGGTTCACCATGACACAGAAAAGTACAATGTACCAACCACAGTACAAAGTCGACAGCAGTTACACACACGCGCACGCCTGCACACCTGCGCACACACACACACACACACACACACACACACACACACACACACACACACACACACACACGTCCGGGTCACATTATATATCTGAAATCCTTTCTGAATCTGTGAGTATTTGCTTCAGTCTGTCAAGCAGACCAGATGGGCAGAGTTTGCGCTGTTAAGGCTATTTGTACTGGCTCCACAGTGCAAGGCAAAATCAATGCATCACAGAAAACAGGTTTGAAATTGAATTCACTTTCAGTTCTAATGGGAACCTGTAATTCATTTGCTCATGATACAGCTTTCATTTTTCAATTGAGCCTTTAAATATTGGATAGCATTAGAGTCCCGATTAAAATTTAGTTAAAAATGACACGTCTTTACCTGCAGTTATTTCATTTATTGAAAAACATTGCGTTGTATTGGTTTGACAATTCTAGTATAAATACATATTAAGTTAATAGATTTCATGCCCTGAAGTGAAAGTGAATTCCCAGCCCTGACAGAAAGATTAATGAAAGAATTACAGACTACAGTGCGACTAACGTCAATTCATACTTCTCCCTCGTTCCATATCCTCCAATCATTTTTGATACACTGTACAATTAGAAGAAAGAAAACATAGTCCCACTTGTACACAACATCATACATTAGTAGTCAACTAGAAAAAACAGTAAACACGGCCACGTGATTAAAAAAACGTCTAGTTCAAAGTTACATTTCAGTTTTACATTGCAGTAGTTATTTTTCTCCTTTAATCTGCAGACATTTCAGAGTGTGTTATTTATAGAAAATCACAAAGTTCACATTTAGAACGCTTTGAAGAGGGTTGAGGAGCATTCATCAAACCAAACAGTTCCCTTTAAGTAACTAGTTAGTCACACGCAGCGTGATATTAAATATGCAACAGTTTTGACACCTCATGCAAACACACAAATGTCGTCTTCATCCTCCGTGACCGTCAGTGTGGCTTCACAGGGGAGCGACTGAGTGAAACCCACGGAGGATTGTTAAAAAAATCACTGAGGTACCACTGAAGAGAGATTGAGGGGAATGGAAGGTGGGCTTTGAATTTGAATGTAGCTCAGGTATCAGTTTGTAGAGGGAGATGGTCCATCCATTCCTATGCCAATGTCATGGGAATGTCTCAAACATTTGGTCCATGTTAAAACTTTCCACTGAATGCAATACAAATAAAATATGTTCAGTCCAGACATTAGTCACTTTTTCCTCTACAGAGTAGTCTACCATTTCAAGGCTCTCTATCTACTAACACACAACATGTAGCCATGGACAGCGCAGGATCTCATCTGATATATTGAGAATGTTTCAGGTCTACTTCTTTACATGTCCAAGAAACTTGATGGATGAATTAGGTCCTGAGGCATTACAGCAGTTAGTAGAAACGCAGCCATGTATCCTCGCCCTTAACATACTGTGAGTTTTCCAGCTTAGAAGGAAAAAATCAATGTTCTTAGTTGGTGACAGCACCGGTATTTTCCTCATGTGGGAAATTTTAAAAAGTCCCATTTTTGAATCCCAGTCCGTAGCTTCAGGTCTGTCAAATATCTGTGTACTGTCATTGGCACTTTCAACATTAAAATTTGTGCAGTGAGGGGAAGATGGAAGCTCTGACGCAAGCTGTCAAGATCTCACTGGAGAGTCGTCCTGGTCGCTCAGCAGACTAGGGTGAGCACATTCACTGTGGTCATGGGTGAAGCACTGTTGCAATATTGTTTCCTCTCCCTCATTCTCTCCTATCTTCTGTCTCCAGTGGTGTGAAGAGGCAGAAATCTCATCAAAAATAGTTAATACGAATCAAAATAATTGATAAATAATGAATCAAATCATAATCTATGTTTTCCTTCCTGCACCGCCTGGTGATGACAGCCATTTTTTTGAAATATTTGGTAAAACCCTAACTTACCTGCATGTAGCTCCCTACATATTTCATCAGCTGCGATCAGCTTTTTGTCACATTTCTATTAGGTACAGTAATACCAATCCTGAATGAGATTTATGACACTCTGTGATTGTCATTTCTATAAAGGGTGAGTCTTTCTATAAGGAAATTTCAAGAGTTGTCGGCTAAAGATTTTGGCTGCTTTTGAGCTATTTATGTTGTTAAGAAGAGATGGATGCAAAAGAGGAATATACAGGGGATATTAGTTGGGCACTTAAGCTGGCTTCCAGGCATTTTTCCTTTTTTTTTTTTTTCAAAAAAGGCTCAGTCTTGCGATGCATTGAGAGTGATGAGCTGTAGCAAAAAGAAAAGCTTGGCATTGGCCACTTAGCAAGACTGTCCCCAACAGGACCCAAACACAAAGTAATGGGGACTGTTGCATGGACTTAATCTTACTGTACGTTGCTAGGGGCCAAGGGCTTGTTTTCTCTTTCATATTCCCTTCCTGTCTCCCACTATCCGTCTGTCTCTGATGGAGGAGAAGATTCAGTAAGCAACACCCCCAAGAGCCACATCTGAAAAAACTGTCCCATCCGTACGGAGAACAAACCGCCCCACCACCTTCGGGATGGAACATCACACTCTATAAAGAACAAAAATTGCTTGAAAGGCCCTGTCTTTCTTCCAGTCTGTCTGTCTGCCTGCCTCTGTGTCCATTAGTCAGTCTGGTGTCTTTCCGTCTGAGAGACAGAATTACTTTTGTAAACATTGTTTATATTCACACCGAATAGTAAAAAAGTCAGTGGTTAATATGTAAGGAGTCATATCAGTGCGTGGTGTGTGTGTGTGTGTGTGTGTGTGTGTGATTCATGTACACATGCACATGTGGAATGAAAACACGTAAGTCTACATTTCAGACTGTTATTAAACATTCAGAATGATCCATTAAAGAGCCGAGTAAGGTGTGCAACATCTACTCACGGTTTGAGTAAGAGCCAGTCTTAAATCATACGCCCACCTTCTTTGCTGTCACTCTCCAGTGTATCCTGTCCAACTAAAAGACGAATGCACCAAAGATAGGGGGGGGGGGAGTTCAACATTCCTTGATCGGTAGTCTAGGAAATTGTTGGTCAGTTTGATTGGAAGTCCAGCATCTCATCTGTCAGGCACAAAGAGTATAAAATTCCAGAGATAGATATACAGGAGCTATTGTTTACACAGGAGTTTCTCTCTCTGGCGTTTTTAAACTCTTTGGTCAGGCAGATCTGCATTAGAGAGATTTTAGACACCACAATATTTCAACAGCGCTGTTTGAGACTGCAACTGGTTTTCAGCAGAAGCTTAGAGAAACATGGCTCCCTTCTTACAATTCTTCATGCAACGCAGGAATTTGGCAGCAATCCTTGAGTTGTCACTGGAAGCCTGAAGGAAAATGTCAGTAATTTGCCACTGAATCCTGGTTGACGCCTTGCTCAAAGATCAATGCAACCCTTTGCTCTCACGTCAAGCCACAACTCCCATTGGCAGCAGCCACGTTGTGCCCCTCCCCGTTTAATAGTTTGGTTGATTTCAATTGCGGATAACAAACAGCAAACGTGGAAGCAAGCTCTTGGCTCCTGATTGTTTCCCTCAGAGTCAGACACAGAAATTGTAGCTGTACTGAAGCTACCTGCATTACCGTAGCACACAAGTCCTGTAGTTACCGTGCTTAACCACACAGGGGCAGTGTTCCATTAGGAATAAGCCTGGACTCCATTAAACAGGCAGACAAAGGAAGCCATCTATCTGACCAAGTATCTGGGGGATTTGTGAGTTGAATCGCAGCATTTCTTCAACGCCCACTGTAACCATCCATTTGTCCGTCTCTTTGATTTTTAATACGTTTAGAGTAGTAAAAGCGGGAAGTTAAGCAGTGGTGATTGGTTGGTTGATAAGGCAGCGCTCCTGGATTACCTCCTGGCTTTACTTTGACCTGTAGGAAAAAAAATGATATGAGAGAAGAGAAGTGAAGACAAGACAAGACATGAGAACATTAGACAGGAGGTATTTTATACATTTTAGAATAAATATTACAGATAAACAGTTCACCTGCCCATCATCACTCTTTATAATGAAATACACAGTCTGAACAGTTTATTGTTGATGAGAACGGTAGTAGCTTGTGCCGTGTGTGATATAGCCCATATTATCACATGGCTATGCTGAATACTTGATTGTGATTGGTCAATTAAGGCATCCTGTCGTTCTGAATAACAGGAACAAGCTGCAACCTCCTCTCTGTACCTGTTAAGCCCCATGATTACCCCGCTATGGTGAACACTTGATTCTGATTGGTCAGTTAAGGCACTCTGCAGTCCGTTATTTATGAATACTGACTGCCAAGGCCATTGTCAAGCTGCGTCCTCATCACCGTACCTGATGAGGTAGTCCTGCTGCTTGGACGCTAACCAATGAACTGATGTGACGTTTGTTAGTTCAAGCACAATTGCAATTTACATATGTCCTCTATAAATACCTCTATAAAAACATGGGTCACAAAATCTACGTCCAAGCTGCCTAAAATCATTTGCAGCATTGATCAGCTTGCAAGGTTGGCTTCCCTCAACACTTTCCTATGGGCTGTTGGCCAAGCTGGAGTATTCTAGATGTGTCACAAACTGCCCAACTTGTGACATAATTTCTCTTTTAAACAGAGTATAAAGATCTAAATTTCATATGACCAAGCAAAATTTAACAGAAACATTTTTTTCTTGATAAGTACAGTGCACTATTACCAAAGATTGCTTGCCAGATAGGCCACCACTACCTTGATGGATAATATTAATGTTGGCCTCTGTGTCATGTGTAAACGTGTGGTTACAAACCTAGGCAGCTGAGTTGGAAAATGATATACCCCATAAATGCAGCAGCATGTGGATACGGGGTGAGTTCAGGCTCACAATAGTAGCTGCCAGTGTTTTTCCACAGCAGCCTATTAGACTGTAGCTTGCTGGCTACTATAGCTGTAGTTCCCTTAGAAGATGGAGCATTCCAGTTAGTTTGTTGTAGCCTGTTAACTGCTTTTGTCATTCGTATAAATAATTGGGATGAGATTTTTGTGAAATTACTCCAAGAAAGATGTGATAGATTTTGAAACATCATACTCATTACCTCCCCGTTCTTTTCCCTCAGTGCTGCCTACTCCCTCTGCTCCTCCCCAATCTTTTTGTTTTGTTTGTTTGTTTGTCACACACCACACTAGGCTGGCATTTTACATCCTAAAAACTGGAATTTTTGAAAACGTTTTCCAAGGTGTGTATATTTGAACCAGTCTGGCCGATACAGGAAAGACAGAGCTTTTTGAAAACGTTGATGTAGAAATGTCATGTGATCTACAGCCCACAGTCCAGCGCACACAGGCATGCACATGTTTGATAGGGGATTTTAAGCATTTCGGGGTGTTTCAGTGTGGATGGGGGTTTTTTTGGAAATAGTCTGAAAACACTAAAAATATGTTTTGCATTGCCTTGCTGTCTTATGTCCACTCCGTGTTATGACTACTAAACAAATTCCATATGGGAAATAAAGTAGCAACTTTATTTCTACAACCCAGTGTTTCAGCACCATATCAATGTTTAATCATTATTTAGTGTGCTCTGGTGGTTTTGGGATTATGCTAAACTATCTGATGCTGTCCACTGCACATAGAGGCAAACTTCATAAATGCTGGACATTAACAGCTGAAGCTGCTGCCATTCTTCTTCAACACAAGAGCACTTTGAACAAAGACCTTAGGACTGTGTGTGTGTGTGTGTGTGTGTGTGTGTGTGAGAGAGAGAGAGAGAGAGAGAGAGAGAGAGAGAGAGAGAGAGAGAGAGAGAGAGAGTGAGAGAGAGAGAGAGAGAGAGAGAGAGAGATTTCCTTTCCAATGCTACAGCTGATGGTATTTTATTGGTCCCCCTGGCCAGAGCCAATAAACACTGAACTAAAGGGACAACAGCTGGGGAACAATGATAGCATATTGATGATGATGTGCATGTGTGTGTGTGTGTGTGTGTGTATAAGTGCACACATACATGCCTATTTCCCTATTTTTTATGCAGATATATATTGCAAGTGTGCTTTATTGTGTGTGTGTGTGTGTGTGTGTATAAGTGCACAGATACATGCCTATTTCCCTATTTTTTATTCAGATATATATTGTAAGTGTGCTTTATTGTGTGTGTGTGTGTGTGTGTGTGTGTGTGTGTGTGTGTGTGTGTGTGTGTGTGTGTGCGTGTGCGTGTGTGTGTGACTGCATGTTTGTGTGTGCTTTGCGTGCATGCAAAGATTCTGTGTTTGTGTATGTGTGTTTGTCTCGATGGCCATTACCTTGGCATCCGTGATTTATGATCTCTGTTATGTGTTCCACGAGGGAGATATAAAACTACAGAATGGTCCTTTATTGCCTTTCTTCTTTGTTTCAGTCCTATGTTTCATCCATCACTCTCTGTCTATCCTCCTCCCCGTGTCTCTGTCTCCCTCCCTCTCTCCCATCAGCCTCCGTCTCTCTGCCTCGATCGCCATTTCTCTCTTCCTTTGTCTCTCTCTCTCTTTGTCTCTCCCTCTCTCCATCTCTCTCTCAGTCTAATAAAAACAGTTATTGATAACCTGTCTGCTGAATGTCAGTAGAACCACTATTTATTTAGTCTGGTTGTTTGTTGTAGTGGTATAGCATTTGTTCTATTGGTTGGTGTTCTCCACAGGACAAAGTGAGATGGTGAGATTGATGCAGGGCTGCCTAAGCCTCGTCTCGCACTCATTTCATGTTATTCTGCTGGCTCTTTGTCCTGAGAGCCTGACACCGCGGTGGATGTGGCGTCCATGGTTTGGTTCTTAAGTAAACACCATTTAGCCACCGCTAGAATTTAGCCGCCTGTCGTGAATACAAAATAAACAGGAGCGACTGGAGCCGCATCATCTCAGCCGTGTCATTCCTTTCAGTAAGGGTGTATCTTTTCATACTGAATTGACGCATTTACTTAAAGTACTGAATCAAACTGTAGAGTCAAATCGTGGCATACAAACTCATATTAACCTTAATCACTCCAAAAGAAAAAAAAAAACTTTGTAAAGTGAACTGCCAACTAGTGATTCGTGAATTGAATTGAGGCAAAGCCAAGGACTCATAACCCTACTTCCCTGTTTATATGAATGCAGTAGATAGATAGACAGATAGATAGATGGGGAGTATACTTACATGTACATGGGTTGTAGTTGAAGATGGGAGGTCTTCTGAGGCCCCTGGTAACCATAGGAATCAAACCCTCCTATAAAATCAACTGGACAACAACAGCTTCAATTAGACTCTACCAATGCACACGGCTACATAAATTAGGCTTGCAACCCCTATGGTGCTGTGCATTCTGTGTACCAGAGACTTTCCCTCTACACCCAAACCAATATAATCCCATTTTTAAGAGTCAAAATAAGACTTATTCATTGATATATTTATGTCCTGAGGCTACACGCAACTCCTGAATTATGTAAAAGAGCTCCAGAGATCTCCAAACTTAGTTAGGAGCTGCCAGCAGGTCGCTGCTTCACCCAAAAGGAGGCAGAGAGACTCTGGACTTTTGAAGAGAGGAAGCTATGATTTATTTTACTTTGATGTTACACAGCTCATCAAAGGTTATTTCCTCCGTTTGATCACAGGGGTCATTTTTATTTATTGAGTGAGATTTCATAACATCAAGTACAATGTGGAGTTTGGCTGTCACTGCAGAGATGAAGGTAGCTATAGCGTTAGTTTGCAACAAGCAGGGACAAAGTGCGACTATCATGGTTTCTTCTTTCTTTCTCCCTTTCCTGCTCTATTTCTTTATTTATTTTTTTGTTAATCGTAACATCTTGGCTGTGATTTTTCCACTCATCAGCTCAGTTTTCTTATCTTCTTGGCTACACTCATGCAATTATGGTGATGCTACACAAAAGAGGATCAGATGATATTTGCTTATTAGTTTCCTTAGATCTCAGTGATGTATGGTGATTTACCTGTATTGTATACGCTGTGCATTTTTATGACCACAAGGCAAAACAGTGATATTTTTTTCAGTTTCTCACATTTTCTTAAGCTGTTGTTTTCCATGCAGTAGATTAGCATCTCTGTTGTAGTCCAAAGTTCCTACAGAATAGGGGATTTTGGTTGAACAGATATGGAGGTTAACATACATCCATCTGCAGCAGGTTTGATCTTTTAGTTACTTTTCAAATGTTCTCTTTCTTCCTGCTGTCTTGCTTTCTCTCTTTACTCAACCGGTAAAGGCAGATGGTCGCCCACCCAGAGCCGGGTTCTGCTCAAGGTTTTTTCCCTATTAAAAGGGATTTTTTTCCTTGCCACTGTCACCAAGTCACTGGATTTTTGCTGACAAAATGCGAATCATTGTGGAACATGTGCCTACCCTGTTTTTTCAAGGCCTACTTTTCCTTTTATTTATTTATACACATTTTTTGATACCAGAGTTTGATTGTTTGACTGTGTTGTGCTTTCATCGTATCAGGGCTGTCACAGCATTTCCCAGACTGGTTACTGTTGTTGTTAGTGTTCATATATCTTAAGCTATAGCTGTGGCTGTCTGATAGAGTCTTCTTTCCCAAATAAGTAGCATTTCAGTAGCAACAGTTGACATAAAAAGTAAATGAAGAGCAGAAACTCACAAAGTAATGCCAGATTATGTTTATGGATCTGGGTAGCACAGACTGCACTTTTGGCATTTCTTACAAATCCCATTCATATTTTCCACAGGAATTTTGGATTGCACATAGAAAACCTGCAGCAAATTAAATAACGGCAGACTTTGGCTCGCTATATGCAAAACGACATTTACTGACATGACCATATTCTCAATAGGACTGATTGAGGCACCTGATCAACAAAGGAGCCAGAAAGATCACATCTGAATAAACGTCCTATTAATTATTTTTACACATCACCACAAATGCATTACGGGACTGTATACAATCTGTATTTGTTGCATACTGCGGCCTGGCTCCTAGCTCTTGTACCACTGGTACACAGAACATTTATCCAGCAGTAATATGACCAGCAAAATGCACACAGCTGATCAAACATGCCCATATTTTCATTTTTTCAGCTGTTTGAAGTGGAGTGTGGGCCTCTATCAAACCCTTGCATTCACACAGACTATGCAAGGCCATCGCCAATTCTCTCTCCTTGTGGATCCGCAATAAAGATTTGATTGGTGTGAATGGCAGGACTCCTGCTCATTCTTGCTACAGCTGAATGGCCCCGGCAAAGTTACTGCCATGCTCTACCATTTAAGTCTGCCTATGAGTGTATTGAAGGCTGACTGAAGAATTCATATGTTTTATTCATCTGGCCCAGGCCAGCCCAATCAGTGTTTGTGAACATGAACAAAACCCAGAAACCGCAGGCGCTGACCTGAGATGCCATTAGGGGACAATCCCAGTTTAAGCAGTGAATGAGCAAGTGCCTTCTCCTGAACTTTTACAGCCAAATTATTTTTAAATTATAGTAATTAGCCTGCTATTTGACAGTGGTGAATGTGCACATATACAGACTCAACTGTACTAATGTGGGGGTACAGAAAAACATCTTTCAAATCTTGTTTGAGTCATCTTTGGATGAATCTGCGTATATCTGTGCGTGTGTGTGCGTGTGTTTGTGTGTGTGTGCATATGCATGTGTGTGAGCTCATGTGCAATCATTTGTGTATGCATGTGTAAGGGTGCCTGTCCTTGTAATTATCCCCAGCAGTAAATGAGCAGTTGCTGAAATGTGCGGAAGCTGTGTGTGTGTATGTGTGTGTGTGTGTGTGTGTGTCTGTGTACACGTGTGTTTGTGTGTGCACGCATTCACTGGCGTGTGGTCATGTGTGTATGACTATGTGCGATTAGGATCTGTCTGACACATCTGAGCAGCACTGAGACACTGACAGATAAGACTGAATTAACTGATTAATCTCCCCCGACCATCAACAGACACACACACAAACACACACACACGCAAAGAGTAATTATCAGAGTAATTAGCTTTCTCAGCATCTCTAAATCTTCATTGGTCCACAGTGTGTTTTAACATCTTCACCCAAGGCACATTTTCCTACAAAGCTCTCTGATTATTGTTTAGTCTCTGGGACTACATTATCACACCGGATTTTCACAGCCACGTTCAAGACTCGGGGCCTGGCAGCAGGAAGAGCACAATGGCTCCCCAAACTATGCCAGAAACATGGCTGGAAAATTTGTTCAATGAAGATGGTGATGATAATACTATTCTCCTTAATTTTTACTGTAGAACATAGCAGCAAATAAAATGATGATGGCTAGTAGGTTAATTGCCTAAACTCAGATAGATAAAGCTTTGTTAGTAGCCTACAGTTTTTTTTAAATATGGGAAAATATGGCAGGAAGAGTTTGAAAATCAGTCATGTATCACCCTGTAATTATTTAAAATAAAATTCTTTATAAAATAAGAATAAATAAGGAAATACATTTTCTAAACAGAATTGTGCTATTTAACAAAGAAAATGTGAGCCTTTCTTACTATAATTTAGTTTAGTTTAGATTATTTCGACTACAGTGGTCCCTCGTTTATCGCGGGAGTTACGTTCTAAAAATAACCCGCAGTAGGCGAAATCCGCGAAGTAGTCAGCTTTTTTTTTTTTACAATTATTATAGATGTTTTAAGGTTGTAAAACCCCTCACTACACACTTTATACAATTTTCTCAGACAGGCATTAACATTTTCTCACTTTTCTCTCTTGTTTAAACACTCTCAAAGTTCAAACCTTCGTAGAAAAATAAGTCCAGTACAAAAAAAAAAAAAGCGTGCAAAATTGCACTAAAAAAAATCCGTGAAACTGCGAGACCGCGAAAGGTGAACCGCGTTATAGCAAGGGACAACTGTATTTAATAAAAATCCAATTGGTGATTCCTGAGGTCTGGTACTGGTCTTATTCCCGGAATCTGTTTGAGATGCCTGACGGGCCGGTCAACAAATCGTCTAATAACGCCATCACCTCATCGAAGTAAACGAACATGGCAGCAGCCACTTAGCGTTGTGATGTTACCGACAGCAAGATAATCTGGCGATCTCTTCTGTTCTTGAGAAATGTTACAGCATCGATACATTAAAAGACAAACAATTTGCCGGTCTGAAAGTTACTGTTACTGCGGCGACGCCTCATGACATAATAAGTTAAGCTGCTATGACTGGTTTAATGCTGACCAGTGGTTTTGGCTCAAGCACTGACTTAAGTGACTCATTTCTGATAGACACATGACCAGAATCCATTGAGTTACAACAGGATTCATGGGGTCTGGAAACCAAGCTAGACTATTATACATCTTTGAATGGTTGTTTTTTTGGCAGCCTAGAGACCAAACTGAGTAAAGTGAGTATTTTCCTGCAGGCTCATTAAAACGTTGTGGTGCTTTTGTCATGTGAAGAGCCTTTAGAAACAGAGCAATGGCACTCTTCAAACCGGTCCTGACGACTGGCTTGAAGACGCGCTGCTTTGAAACAGTTTGAAGGGCCATATTCAGTCTCACACGTCCCATTCGGATAGGCAGGAAAGCAAGAACCCCAAGAATCCAGCCATTCATTTCCAAATCTGTATTTCTGTTTCAGCCAGCAGCTTTCCCAGTTGTGCTGAATAAGACATGCTTAGCTTTTGGTCATCCCACAGGACGGCTGTTTCTAGTTTAATGGAATATCTAAACGAATGGCCTAAGGTAAATTCAAGCTAATGCTGACAACATGCATTGCATCTAAAGAAGCATTCTTATGTAATTAGTATGCTGATTTGACTCATTTCCCTTGTTTTTGAATACTTTTTTTTTTTTTAGAGAGAAGCAGTTACAAGCTACAGCCTTCACAATCAACACGGTTGGGTGAAGGAATGGATGGATAAATGTGTGAATGAGCAGATTCACCCTTGATCCACCTGTTTTTTGTTGGGTTTTTTTTGTTTGTTTTTGCTCTTCCTTCTGCACCATTTTACTCATTTTCCCTGTGTATGATTATTGCTTAGTGATGGAGGTTGAAAGTGGCAAGGATGTGTGAGAGAGAGAGAGACCTATGAATGAAAGGCAAACGACTTTGATTTAACACGTTTCTGAGTCCACCTGCCTCTCTGGGCGCTCTCCAGTCCACCGCTTTATCTTCATCTCTCCACCCTCTGTCTCTCACTCTCTCTCTCTCTCTCTCTCTCTCTCTCTCTCTCCCTCCCTCTCTCCCTCTGTTATTTTAATGAGCCTGGCTCCAAAAGTTAGAAGCTACATTTCCCATTCAGGATCTTGGCGGACAATTTTTGTCTAGGTATCAATAAAAGATCTTCATCCAAGATGGCTTCATTCAAGCCCACTAACAGAAAAGGACAACCCATTCGGAGCCAGGAGGGACGGATGCAAAGGAGAGCGGTAGAGAAAGGGAAAAGGGAAATACAATGGAAACAGGACAACAAAAAGTGTGAATTTTATATTTCTGTGTTGACTCAACCCATCCTGCATCATTCCTCAAGTCAGAAACATGCAAACTGAAACCTGCAAAAGTTGAGTTTCTAACTGACTTTTTAAACAAAATACTGAGTGATGTGGGCATGAGTGTGTGTGCGTGTGTGCAAGTGTATACTCACAACTGTCCTCTTCTTCTGAAATGAGCTTGATGACATAGCAGGCATAGATAAACCCCACCAACTAGAGGAAGAGGGAGAGAGAGAGAAAAAAAAACAACAAATTTTAATGCAAATTTTTATTGGGAGCGAATAAGAGAGACGTAAGTAGAAAAAACATATATCATATGTCATCATGTTGCATCAGGTATAACAAAGAAAGAGATAGATAGATAGACACAAAGAGACTGAACAGGTACTTCGACAAAAACAGACAGACAGAACAGGTGTTGGTGTAACTGGAGCAGAACAGCACTGTGGTATAATGCTCCAAAAGAGAGCACTGAATCAGTAGTGGACATGCGCGCGTGCACACACACACACACACACACACACACACACACACACACACACACACACACACACACACACACACACACTTCTAAACTTCTTCTATGTTCAATGACACCCACAAGGTTAGGCCAAACTTTCTTGGTTTTAAAGCTGCTCTGCCACCGGCTTAATACACCATTTCAGACCTACAACTAAATAAAAAAAAAAGGTTTGTTACAATTGCCTCTCAATCATGGCACAGTGGGCAAACATAGATCGTGATCATTGAAATTATATTTTCAGTGTCCTTATGGCTGTGGAATTACAATGTCAAGCCAGATCGTTTCATACTTTTTGCTGCCGTGAGATAAAAACCTCACACCACCGGCTCTGGCAGCGCTTCATTTTGCTGGGCCTTTAACCAGCATCTTGTACCTCATATTGTTTTACTTCAAAGTCACACACCTCCCAAAGGCCAGTCACAAATAGGGGTGGGACAAAATGTGTCTGGGCATAAATGATAGTCATAATCTATTGTCGATCTGTATATTCTTCCCAATGTCAAAATGGTGCTTTTAATGCACGTTGTAGAGTGACATTTCACAATTACAATTACAATTCACATTTGGCAGACGCTTTTATCCAAAGGGATGTACATATGAGATTTGTAAGTGAATTAATTAAGCCGAACATAAATGCTCTGACAACTATAACATGCTGTTGGAGTTGCTGTAGGACTATGGGAGGAAGAATGCATCCACGGACACATATATGTGTTTATATTTTCCATATATCATGGTCTGTTATGAGTTTATTAAATGCCCTTAATTGAAGGCCCACACCAATTATTTTGCATGTTTAGTGTAATATTTACAGAATGCATATTAAACATCTCTGGTCATCTTCTGCTAAAGCAAGCCGTCGTATTTTAGAACTCTGATATCTCTTTTCCTACATTTTATCCAGCCATTGGTTTCCATTCATTCCACTATGATATGAAAATGAATGTTCACAGACTTCAGACTTTCTTCACACCAGTATTCCATCACCATAATAAAGTCGTCCGCATTAGTTTTCCTAAAAGCAGCAGCACTGTTGGGTTTTGATGACTTGACATTGGACGGAGTGAAATGGTCTCTCTGCTGGAAAACAGTCCTGAAACATTTGCTTCACACTGCAAATTGTAAGTTCTGTGGTTTATGAATGCAAAACACCATATGATGGGTGTTTCAACCACAAATTCAAATTTGAAAATTGAGGGATTTTGATTACATGTTGTGAAATCATTAGTACTCTGCATAATTTGCAAAATGATTTAATGGAATGTAAAATGTGGCTAAACTGTAGTAAATAAGCCAAATATTCAAAAGCACTGGTGTGGTCCTTTCTATGTCGTATCTGAGAGCACATAAAGACCACTACAACAATCTAAGGGGCTAAGGGCTAAGTACAGCATCTTGTGGTCAAGCCTCATTATTATAGTTAAAGAATAAAAAGATCAACCCATGGATCAGCTCCAAGTTCACCTGAATCTGCCCACATTACCAACTCAGCCGACCACAACTGCCCGACATGGTGGTCAAAACCTCAAACCCACATCTGTGTGAACCTCCCTGGATTAACACACAATGGAAGAATAACGTGTAGGGAGAATGAGTTAATTTGGTGAAGAATATTCTTCTGCCTGGTACTCTATATTGTTATTATTTTCGTACTTTCAGCCCACAATCTGCTGATTATCGCCCACCCACTAATCACAAACCTGAAAACAGCAATGGCTATAGATACTGTGTGAGAGAGGAGCGCCAATAAAAAGGATCCTGAAGTATTGAAAGTTGGCACTGAACACCTTTAAGAGTGTGACAGTATTGATGTGTTGCGATCACTATCTAAAACGACAGCACAGAATGTGTGTGTGTGTGTGTGTGTGTGTGTGTGTGTGTGAGTATGCTCGAGGCAATGATATAATAGTCCACACCCGCAGAAACACCTCAGCTCTCTTATCTGCTCTCTCATTGGCTGTCTGTTTCCAAGGCGACTGATAGGCCCGTGTTGATTGGAGCAAAGATACAGGAAGCCGGGGTCAATGTAAGGCCGCTGTTTTAGTGGCCTCGTTAAACCTCAATGACAGAAGAGAAGGGAGAGCAAGGGAGAGAGTGAGTAAGAAAGAGAGAGAGAGAGCCAGGCAGGGGAGGCAGATAGATAAAGGAAGGGACCGAGGAGGAGAGGAGGAGAAAAACAAACAGATGAGCGATAGAGACAGAGAGAAATGGAGGAGCAAGAGAGGTGTGTATGAGGAGTTAAACCAACATATTAGCCTGAATAAAAGCCTTATTGCACAATGAGGCCTCAACCATTGGAAAAATGACATTGACCTAGTTGGTATTCTGTTGGCTACATGAGCATATGCCAACACGATCCCACACACACACATACACACACACGCAGGCAAACATGCATACACATAAACACACATGGAGAGCTGCAAATGGGAGCAACCACATTTGTGATTCAGTGTATATCTCAAGGTCTCGACCTCATTTAGTCTAAATAATGTTCAGCTCCCAAAGCTCGACTCTCTTCCTCTCTCGTATTCTCTCCTGTTCTCATTCTCTCCTTCTGGCTATCATCCCTCTCTCTCTCTCTCTCTCTCTCTCTCTCTCTCTCTCTCTCTCTCTCTCTCTCTCTCTCTCTCTCTTTTCTCTCTGTCTCCTCCCCATCTCTACTTCCTTCTCCCTCTCTTCCCTCTTCCCCCTTTCTCTCTATCCCCCCTTTTCCCTCTTCCTCTTCCTCTCTACTCTCTCCATTTAGTAGGTTAGTCATGGAGACTCTTTGTTTTCCGAGCTTTCTATGGGGGGATGAATTAACTTTAAGCTGAACATAGAAACCATATCTATACATAAGCACACAAACAATACTGTCAGTGTCTGAATGAGGAGCAACAACTATGAGAAAATCCATTTGGATGACATAGTAGGCTTTAACTAGAAATCAGACAAGCAAACCACTGCCTTTATACTGTCTGAAAGTGAGGCACACCATTATATCTTTTGTGAATGGGGATCTATAGCAGTACACCTTTTTCTGAGAGTGTACAAGTTGGCCTTAAGCATTTATTAAATAGTAAATACTATTATAGTAATAGCTGCCCTGCACTGCCATAGCTACTAAAATAATTAGTCATTAGTATTGGTTTTAATGGAGACCTTTAACGTTACACAGCCTAAATTCTGTCATTAGAATAAAGACTGTCATTAGTTTTAGCTGCAGTGGAGAGTTTTACCGTCACGTGGACTAAATGCTGATTCACAGACCTTCCAGTACTTTGTTTTGAATAAACACACTCTCAGCGAAAATGACTTTTTTTTTTAATGGCATTTTCATGCTACTCATCAGGGCTTGTACTCCTGCAATACAGAACGTTTCATCAGCTGTGACAGTGCGTTTCCGTGCACATCAATATCCGGTTAATATTCTGGATACTCAAGTATTCCGTTTTTGTGTTGCTGCATATAAACATAATATCCTGTTTACAATAAACCAAATGAGCTCTTATCCCAGCGTGCAGAAACCCAAATAAGATCTCTGGGGCATACTAATATTGGCTCTGATGCTCTGACACAGATGCTCCTTATCTGTTTATGGCTGGGTTTGATGGTTTGAAGAAGTTCGGACACAAAGCAAACTTGTTTTCTGAGAGAGGCTGGGTTACAAAAACAAGCTCCCTCTAAAGGTCAAATTCTACTTCTGCATTGCAGGTTCGCCGTAGTGAGCTACGTCGATGTGAGCAGAGAGTCCTGTGTTGGAGAGTCTGCGGCACGATGACGCCATCGCTGGAACACTGGACATCATTCCGTGCCAATCAAGCACAGATAAAAACAGGAGTAGTTTATGCTTACATTCTCTCTAACAAATGACATTTTGCAGTCTGTAATTTGGAGATGAGTTAGCAACCGTAGATTAAGAAATTCTCTCAGTTCTGGCTGATTGCAGAGACATGAGAGCCGGTGTCATGTTGGACCAATCAAACATCATGCAGTCTTGCATCAATCCAAGTGAAGCTACATTTGTGGAAAGGTGCATGTAAACTACAGCAACTGCCACTGTAGAGTACATTTTGATGCAGGATATATTAACCTAAAGTGTCAAAATCTTAAATATTGTATTTCCATCTGGATGGTAAGTGGATAGTCAAAAAACAAAACAAAATAAAAAATAAAAAAATAAAATTCAATTTCCTCAGTTTACCTGACAAGGCCTGCTACCCTGTAGTACTAGGGCTCTAGTTTTGCAGACCAGGCGAGGCGGGGGCGTAGCGCAGATGCGCTTCGCCAACTGGGTGTGGCCAGGCGGATTTTCCAAGTTTGGCACGCCATGCTCGGTGGCGCAAGTACTCCACCGTCCCTCCTACCGGCGCAAGGGAGGAGAGAAGGCGTGGAGTGGGTTTGACACAGCCGATTCACATTTAACCAATCAAATGAGCCCCTGTCCTTGCCTTTAAAATGCGCTGCGCGAAGGCGTAATGAAAGTTTACACAGCTGACATGGAGGTCTATTGCCGCAGGCGGAGTGGAGCTCAGGAGACAGGCGCGGAGCGGAGATCGGCGAGCAGTGCGGACACGTCACCAAAACCTCACAGGCAGGCTCCCAGAATGTCAGGCACATGAACGATGCAATAAATACCGAAAAAAACACTATTCAATGCTACGATCACAATCAGCACATACATATATCTCCATATCAACTGTCCCGTCACAGCTGATGTCAGATCAAAGGAGATTGGCACCGTTTGTGCTGATTGTGAGGTTTTGGTGATGTGCACCAGGCAGCCAAACTTCCACTGCGCCAGCCCCGCTCCGCCTTGCACTGAAAGTAGACGTGGTTTCAGATGGCGAGCTTTTGGCGCACCTCGGCGAAGCCTTTTAGCACGAAACTGTCACTACGCCAAGCCGAATCTGTCGGCACCTCCCCCCGCTGCGCCGCCACTCCCATCTCGGCGAACCTCCGCCTGCGAAACTTGGACACTGTCCGCCTCTGCCGTTTCGCCGGTCGAAACTAGCTCTGCGCGGGGTTCGCCTCACTGCGCCACCCCGCGCTGCGCCGGGAAACTAGATCCCCTAGTATGGAGTGAAATTAAAGAAGACTTCACAGTTACTTGTCTACTGCTCTATAATATTTCACTCAGCCCACTTTGCATTGACTCTTATATGGAAACTCCAAGTATTCAGACATTTAGCTATCCATTTATTGTCGCATTACAATGCTTATAAGTCACATGAGAGGCAGTATTTCATGTAATGCCCAATTTTTGAGGATATAATAAATATTAGAAACAATCAAAACGTATTCAGCTCAGGGCGCCCTGCATGGTGGCTCACCTGGCCCTATGCATGTCATACCCTCTGTCTGTGCCCTGTCTTTCCTGTCTCTACTGTCACTGTCTAATAAAGCAGAAATGCCTAAAAATAATCTGAAAAAAAAAAATGGAAAAATTGTGTGCGTGTGTGTGTGTATGTGTGTGTGTAGGCTATGTGTATTAGGGTTACCTAATTATCAGAGAAAATTGAAAGCTTGAGTGAGTGGAGATGAAAAGATGCTGGTGAAAACCGCTTTGCCTCAGCATGAAACAGCCTGGCACACGATCCCTGCCCCAGTCAGCTTGTCTGCGTTTCAGATGCACACAGTGACCCAACAATTTGCCATAGTCTGGTCAAGGTCTTATACGCTTTACGCTGTTTACATGCTTCTTTGCCACCCTGTGATTGAATACCTCTGTTGCTATGAATAAATAAACAGAGCACTCCTGTCCACATGTGCTGTCTTATCCTCAGACAGAAGAGTCCCCCTGCAAAAGAGTATAAAACATGCAGCTGCCAAACACTCTCTCACTATTTTACTGAGAAATATTTTGATACTTCTACAGATGGAAAAGTTATGACCCCAACAGTAACATTAATACTTCTTGCCCCCACGTTTTTTGTTGACATCAAAATGTTCCGTTAATGTGGTGAAAGTCTGATTTGGCATAAACAGCAGGGAACTAACCTGAACAAGTATTGTGAGATGTTTGTATTCCATTTAAAAGTGTAAGCCAGGTATTTTAACAGGGTTTCTCATAAACAGAGCACAAGATTAACCAGGCTGCTCAGGCTAAGCCATGACTTTTAACTTAGCTTGAGCGACCAGATTAAAAACAGATTTCTCTGTGCATGTTAATATAGTCGCTGATAAACACTCAGGTGTCTTAAGATGTACAATTTTGTGCTGAGAACATTTGGGGACACTTGGATTTATTTATTTATTTATTCATTCATTTTGGCATTCATAAATACTGAAAATCTCACTAAATAAATAAGACGAGGAGTTCCACTGCAGTGTCCAATCTGACGTGCCAGGGACTTGTTATGGAGCTCGGATGCAGACATTAGGACTGTGCTCACAAAACCAGAAATGAGATGCAATCTGAAACAAATTAGCGTATACGATGTTGACAATTTGACGCATAAGATGGAATACGATGTGATCACTGACATGCAGTTAATCCGATCTGGTTATGCCTGTCAGATATCACAAATTAATTATTGGGTCCTCATTAGATAACGTATACGTGAGGGACAAACAAAAAGAGAGAGGTCATTGCGTACAATTGATATACTTGCGTTGCTACTTTAAAATGCTGTGTCGCTCATTTTTTAATAAACAAAATGGGTTTCACTTGTTGCTCCACTACTTTATGGTGCCTTTCCTTCTTTCTTTCTCTGTTTCTTATAGGCATCTTCCTATTTACACTGTGCAGAGGGTACATATTTACTCTCAGTGTTTTCCCTCAAAGAAACAGAAACAGTTACTTAATAGTTAGCGTTAAAGAATGAGTAAATGAATGAATGAATGAATGGATGGATGGATGGATGGATGGATGGATGAGTGAGTGAGCAAAAGAAGGAACGAGCATACCAATAGATCCATTCCTGGTGAATCAGGCCACTCACAGCAAATGATCTCAGTGCTTATGCTTGTCAGTAATTAGGCCATGTCTCATTATGTTCAAAATAATCTAACCAAGCTGTCGTTGCATACTTGCCTGCTTTCTGAAAGAATTAAAGTAATCATTTGTTTTTAATTAAGAGCACTTGATTGTTTTTCTTCTAGTTTTGCGGCATGCTGTTTAATTTATTGTTAAATTGTGCTGTGTTAGTTTGAAAGGTCCCATGTGCACAAAGTTGTAAAACCTGCCTTGACTGCTACGTCTGCTGCAGTTTTTGCTTCCGTCTTTGTGTCTGTTTCCAGAATCTACTGATGGTCACAGTTTAAAGAAACAGACAGCGTCCCTGCCAGGCTCGCGCACAGTCAGAAGAGCTGAAACGCTCCTTTTTAAAATTTGCCTCGATGAGAGATGTTTTGAAGTCAGCAACACTCACAGCCAATAAGAGCATATTGCATCATAGAAAAGTGCTGAAATGTATAATCCTCATGTAGCACTCATTCACAAACCATCCAACCATCACATCCAGAATTTACTGCTCTCTAACTTTCAGCGTACTTTTCAGTATGCACTGCATTTCAGTCAAAGCAAGTTCTTAGACGATAACTTTATGGTGCAACTTGCCACCTGAAGCATCTTGAACATTGTACTATATTTGATAAAACAAATTAGTAAACTAGAATTTACACTCAGCTCATGCTCCTTTAACTTTGCCCTTAATTCCCTTCACTATAAAGTTTCCTTACAAAACTTTAAGGAAATCCCCAAATCCCTTATTTTCTCCCTAGCGAGAAGTTGAACTGCACAGAGTTGCTGTTTGATATCATCATGGCTGTGAAAAAGTGCTACATAAGGACTACTCGCTACGGTACTTGGCTATGATGCAATAGGCTCTGATTAGCTGTAAGCTGCCTGCTCGCTTGCAAACAACGTGACACATTGTTTGCAAGCTCAGATCATAAGTGCCTTGTCAAACAAGCCGAGCACATTTACTCAAGGACAGCACTTCAGGACTTCTGGAAGATCTTGTATTTTACTTTATCGTTTCCAACTCAGTGCTGTGCTATCCTACTTTATATTGCACTGCGTCTATCTGACTTGTTGCAGCTGTTAGTGAACTTATCGCTAATTCCCTCCTCTTGACTACAGACAGAACAAACATTATTAGGAAATCACATCTTTGCACAACCTCATTATTTTCCTCCATAGAAATGAAACAAAAATTCCGTCTGATTTACACCAGCAACCCTTTTTTGTGGGTTTTTATGCCCTGCGGGAGGTGGATAAGGAAAAAAAAAATGTTGGAAAACAATGTGCATAATGTGCAAGCAGTACTGAGGAAAAGTGTCAAACAGTCGGCACGAAGAAGTGGAAAGAAGGGATTGTTTTGTTCTCATTTCTTAAACATAGACACTTGTTACCGTGATAAAGGCCGCAAATTCCGTTGCAATAATGCATCGATACGTCAGCTAAACCTAGTGGGATTTTTATAAGAGGATTTGATTTTACCCTTCAGTGCTTGAGCGGTGCTGCTCACAAATGTTTTCATAATGACTGCTAATGAGTGTAAGGTGGGGATTCTTTGTCTTACATGCCTCTAATTACAGAATATCTTTCACATTTTGGTCATTGCTCTCCATGGCATACATTGCAAACCTTTAAGAGGGCTTGGCCGTGTGAAATCAGTTGATCTTTGAAGGTAATCTATAGCTTGACAATTAATTTTGGTAAGACGGCAGCATTCAACAGAGGAATAACTGACTGATGATCCTCCTTATGCCTACGCTAACTAAGTCCCACATGCTCTTTGAGTGCATGGCAATGATTCTGGTAACACATGGACGTGAAGCTCGGAGCTTCAGGTGGAACTGGCGGAAAGCCAAATGTTGAGCTAGTAACAAGGAAGGAAAAGGCTAAATTTTCTGAAATGCCTGCAAACAAAATTCTGGGAAGACAACTTTGTGAATCAGACACAGACGGATGCCAGGGGAGTATGAGAGGTCTGGGTGAGGCATCTACAGGTCAACCATTTACACAGAAGTGAGCCCTTCATCAACACACAGAGGGTGAGTAAGCTATTCTGCTTAGCGCTTTTTGCATTTTCCATGAACAACTGAGATGAAAATGCTGACAGCACGGCATCATCTTCCCCGTTGCCCTCAGGGTCTATAAATTGTGATGGTGAATCAGCTCGTGGGCTGATGTATGGCCAGCATTTCAGAAAATCAGCATATTGTCTGGGTCCACAAATTCTGCTCCCTCCCACTACTAGTTTACTCGTTTGGTCCCCCAACTTTCCCACTGTTGTTAAGGAATGTTAATTATGTGGTGGTTCTCCATCTGTCGGATGATCTCAGGCCAAAATCTTATTGCATGTGTTGAATGCCCGACTCTGTAATAGACATTTATTCATCTGAAATGAGACATTGCACCATTCCACTGTACATGCATTGCATTGTGATGAAGGTATCGTATCCATTGGTTAATTCTACTTTTGTGTTGATGCATAAACTCAACTGTTTTTCCTCAGTTTTTGCAAGCCATTTTTGAATTAACTGTGGTTTTAGAGGTGAAATAGCACTTCTCGTTGGAGATTTGAAAATCCAAAAAATGCCAACGCACACACAGATAGGTTTAAGGATTTTGAATACAATTTAGCTTTGCAACTAGAAATGTTGGTGTGATAATAATGATGTTTGTGTAATAATATACTAATGAATATTCATACACTTTCACAAATCAGCTTCCATTTTTCCAGGTACATGTGACTTCATTTATTTGGGCATTGTAGAGTCAATATGAAGTCTCTGACACATATTTTTGAGTCGTGTATTATTTGTTTTTTGCCTCCTTATGGGACTATTTGATCTCTTTAATTGGATGAGTACATCCTCTGCTCCCTAACGAACCACACAAGTTCTCATATCCAGGAGGACACCAAGTATGCATTAAACTACCGTTTGATATGATTTTGTCCCAGGGACCCATATCTGCGAAGGTTTTTGGTGTGAAATATGATGCAACAGAGAACTCCAACGCTGTCTGCGCTGTTCGCCGGCAGATGACAGCTAAGAGAACCTTGTGATCTGTGGAGAGACTAAAGAATTCCCCCATTGTGCTAAGTGAAACACTGATGAAATTAACTCTATCCTCACTTTGCTGAGGACTCTCTGGAAGTCCTTAGAAAACCCCTCTGTCCTGTTTGAAGCGTAGACATTCATACCTTCAACTTACTGCTGGAGGAGCACCTTGACATTCTGAATTTTACTCAGCCAGTCTGTCAGCGAACCCACCCAACAAAACGGTAATTTGCTAAACCAGTGACTCTTGTCTGCCACCCGCCCCGTCAGACTGTCATTTCACTGAGTCGTCAGTCAGCCAGTTAGCTAACAGTCCCATGGACAAAGCCGTAAGTCAGTACACCTGAGAATAAATCAGGCAGACAGTCAGTGAAACAGTCAGATAAGCACATGCTCTTGAAGACGTAAATGTTTGAAATGCAACGGCGGCTATTTTCGCTTCCACACACTTTTCCTGACCCAACATAAGGCACTGACACGGGCATTTTTTTTTTTTTTTTACAACCTTGATTTCTGGAAAAGCTCGGCCTCACCACACACTGTTGACTCTCTTTGCCCATTTTTCACAATCCACTCTCAGTTGTCTGGACAGTTAACAAAGCAGCTAACCAGTAAACAAGCCGGGCAAGTTTACACCCAAATAAAGTAATCCAGTCACTTAGCCGCCCAGTCAGTAAGTCAATTGGTTGAACCATGACAGCTTTCCCACCAATTACAGTAAACCAGGCAGCAAGTCGGCCAGCAAACCAGTCAGTGTGTTGAGTGTGTGCTCATGGAGCATGACAGTGTTTCCACACACCAATTACAGCGAGACAGTGGTACAGTGTGGTGGCTTGGCACTCCGCCACGCTATAAGTACCACTATCGATTGACAGAGAGACAGAGAGAGAGCATGAGAGGGCGAGCGAGTCAGAGAGACAGAGACACTGAGGGAGGAAGACAGAAATAGAAAGAGAGAGAGAGAGAGAGAGAAATACTGAGACATACTCTCCCTCTCAAGTCTGTCTCTCACTTTCCGTTAGTGTAATAATGCATGAAGCCACAGAGGTCCTCGCAGTTAATGTCTGCGCTTGTTTGTTTACTGTGTGCATGTCTGTGTGAATGTTCGTCACGTGTGTATGTGAACACACACACACACACATACACACAAACATACAGCAACAGCTGAGAAGAAGGCAAAGATGACAGGACTCCCTCTTTCTCACTCTTTCTTCTTCTCTCTGCTGTCTCTTCTGATCCTACTAATTATCTCAGTTTGACAGTAATCGAGAGGGAGGAATAACAGAAAGAGACAGGGCCAAATAGAGAGAGAGAGAGAAAAGTATTTGGTGTGAGAGAAACCAAAACAGAGAGACAGAGAAAAAGCAAGAGACTCGGAAAGACAGAAAATGAGAGAGAGAGTGAGAGAGAGAGAGAGAGAGAGAGACGGAGAGCGTGAGAGTCTCTAAAGCAGCTTATCCAGTCCATTCTGTGTTAATGGAAGTATGGCGTTATTAACTTAATGGACACTATATGCTTTATATTTCTACTAAAATACTCTAACAGATACCACAAGTCCCCCAATCCCAGCCCACAGCTGCAGACAAAGAGGTTGACGTTTTAGCAGGCTCCCCTTCAGAGTACATTAGTGTACTTTTGAGTGTCAGTAACCCTATGCAAAATGAAAAGACATATACGCCTAATGGCTGCATAAACAAAATGCATTCATTTCAAACGCCTTTTTTTTTTTTTTTTTTTTTTTTTTTTTTACTAGGGGGCACAGACAATTTATTAAGTAATGCATGTACCAGTGCTTATTCAGTTAGTGTACTTACAGCCAGCAGTATCTGCAGTGAGGAGTGAGCCACCTCTATAAACTGATAATCCATCAGACAGCCAGATATAGATATATATCGGTGGTCCTCTGGCGCCCAGGAGGGAGGAGGGGTGACAGGTGTCACCCTGCACCCTGGGCCGTTCTCCATCCACCAGGAGCGATGCATGGACAGGTTGAACGTCAGGACAAGGTCAGAGTCCTGCCGAGAGACAGACAGAGCAAGAGAGGGGGAAAGAATTAAATTACAGCCTCAGAAATAAGGCAGACCAGCAGCAACGCACGGGCAGGCAGAAAGCCAAGGCAGGATTTAACAAATCTTAATTAAAACAAGTTTATCATACCCAAGGCTGAGAGAGTGAACCCTAAAAATAGAATTCACATTTATAATTCCAACGATCTCCCATCGTTTGGATTAGATTTGAATCACACATAGACAAGACAGAGGTAAGGAAAGGTCGGAGAGACACCATGACTTACACAGAGGGAATTAAACTGTGTATTAACCTGCCACAACCTGAGGAACAGTGTGTGACCAGCACATACACACACATACACACATTCACAAACAAACAGACGCAAACAGTGACTCATAAATTTTGCTTTATTTCTGTGTTTAATTTTTTGGTATTTTTCTTATATACATTTTTTTTAAAACACATTTTGCAGAAAATCATTTGTTAATTTTCTTACCTAATCTTTTTTTGTTGTTGCTTTTTAAAAAAAATCTCTATACTAATTTTCTGGATTTTTTTTTTTTTTTTTTTTGGTTTTTCTGATTTTTTTTTTTTTTTTATTATTGTTTTTGGGCGTTACAAGAATGTAACACTTTGCTGCTCTTGGATACTGGACTAGTCTGCAGTATCCTTTAGTGTGGATACTGAAGACTGCAGACTGCTGCATTCAGTGACCAGGCTGTTTTGGCTCTTCATATTATTTTTCTGTCTCTCCAAGGAAAGTGAAAAGCTGCATATGAAACTGAAGTTTATGTTACACAACTGTGCTTGGTCATGTCAAGTGAAACAGTGCCATATGTATGACATTTCAGGCAATTCTTTCTAGGGATTAGGGGTGTGTGATATTGACCAAAAATAATATCTCGTTATTTTGAGGATATTTTGCATCCCTAAAAAATGTGAAAAAAAAACCCCTCAAAAATGTGTCTTTAAAAGTCTTGTATTGTACTTGTTTGCTATTGTTTATAGTATATTAGATGCTGTTAATGATATTGTCAAATCCGTTGTTGTGGCAAAATATGACACCCTCTGCAGTTTGTGCTCCAGAGTTTGGCAGCATGAATCATACAATTTAGGCAGAACTGTGTGACTCAAGCATTTCCGGCTAGGCAGGCTGTCCAGAGTAGTCAAAGTTGTTTGAAACCATCTCACTGCTTGAACTGGCACCACATCCTCTGCAGTGTAACTGGTGACAGCGTTTGGTATTTCTTGCCATCTGTTGCCCTTCTTGTCATGAGGCACTCTTTTGCAGAATGACTCTGCCAAACTCTGCTGAGGGTGTTTTTGTTTTGCCAGTACCTTTGCTGGTCAGTCATGGTCGACTGCTGACTCCTGATTCTTCATATTCTGTGCGGTGGTTAATTCAGAGGTGAAACAAGTTAGTTATGGATCTGTCTTTAATGGCAACCGCCTTCATACAGTCTGCAGATTGGCGTCTTTTCCAGCCAAAAGCCAAACCACCTCCATGCGAGTGAGGATGATCCATGTCTAGCAGTTAAATCTAACGAGGTCGACTCTGAGGCTGGTGGTGTTTGTGTTTGTCTCCTGGCGCTGTTGGTTCACTCATTTTTAACTTCGGCCATGCAGGCAACTACGCTAGTTTAGCTTATTGTGATGCATTAACACTGCATGTGCTCTCAATGCACATGTGCAATTGTCTGTCCTACCTGGCTTGATCATATGCAGTGAGTGTGTGCAGACTCTGAAGGCGTGTTTTGATTGTTTTGAGTGTCACACTCAAGTTTGTCATTTCAAACATCGTTAAAACAACAATAAAGATATTATTGTGGATGACAGATATCACACAGCCCCACTAGGAATGAGATTTTTATATCATGTTCTTCAGGGCTGAATGAGCTACAATTAAACTGACCCCAAAAAGAGCTGAGACATCTGCACATAGATACAGAGGAAAGAGGAAAGGGAGTTAACAGATAATTACAATACTTATAATTACAATTAAAAGATAAAAATAGTTAAGCTACAATTAAAGTTCTCTTTAAGATCAAACATCCCAAGATATGAGTGGAAATGACTGTTCTTGCAACTGCATTTATATCTTCTTTCTTTCAATACAAATGCAGCTTAACCATGCCCTGTAATATGCTACTTCAACAGACTTTGACTATGAACAAATTCATATTTTATTCATATTATATACACTACTATTGACTATCCCTGTAGCAAACTGCCCACATTTTGTCACATTGACCAGACACGGTCCAGCCATGAGCTAGGTTTTTTCGCTGGTCTTGTTATGGTAATTTTGTGGTAATTTTCTAGCAATTTTCTTCTAACTTTGAATGACAAACACTGAATTATAATGAGAGGGAGAGAAAGGGAGTAAATATGATGTAAGTAAGACTGAATAGGAAGGGAGGAAGGTTTTAAACAAAATAGCAGGGGTAAACGAGGGCAGCCTAAGAGGAGGAGAAAAAGGAAAGGAATGAGGATGGTGGAAGGAGAGAGAGGGAGAGGAATGGGAAAGATGGCAGACAGGATGAGGCGACAGGAGGCCAGAGGGAACAGAGAAGAATAGAAATCAGAGGAGGGAGTGGCGTTGTTGTGCGGTGTCATGAGGAGATCGGTTCACCCGGGGTCAGAGCTAAACAATCTCAGACAGCACAGCCTTGATTTGTAAATCTTGCCGAGTCTCCCCCTAAGGTAGAAAAATAACTCCTTCTATTTGGAGGGATGCTCTTTGGAGCCGTCGGCAATAAATGAAAGACGGTAGTATAATGTTAAAGCTACAATTCAGCCAGAACACACAGAGGAAACCCACTTAACCCCTCGTGTCTATCCATCCAGATCATTTCAAAGTGATTTGGCAATCACAATCCTCCATATGTCCCGGCACCTCAGTACACCGCGGCTGGATGGGTATTTCTTTGGGGAGCTCAAATTGTTACACATTTCTATGTGAAAAACACATGTAAACAACTGTTTCCGAAAAACAATGACACATATACCCGACACAATCCACAGCCACAGCCCATGAGGGTGAACGCTTTCCCTGGGAACTACTTCCTGCTGCAGAACACCAACAAACTAGGGCTGGGCGATAAATCGATTCAATCAATTAATTAAAATTAGTGCTTTAAAAGAATGCAAAAAAAAAAAAAATGTCTGAATTGTAAAAATGAGATGGTAAAATTGAGATTTTAACTCTGAACGTGGATATACAGCCACTGAGCACATAGCGGTGCATGTTACTACATCCTTTGGCATTCCACAATAAAAGCCCTGAGCATACATGTTGCATAATTGGTAATTAGAGAGGACTTAATTCACTCATATCATTCAAGCTTGTATTTATGTACATATTTATATGTTAAAAAAATATGTACGATTACAGCTTTGAAAATGCTCATCAACAACTGTCATTGCACACACTGACAGACAAGTTGATACAGTCAGTTATTGTTTGTTATTTCATTAAGGAAAACATAAATTTGAGTTATCTCTTTGTCTTTCTAATTTGTTTAGGGAATTAAAAGCCTGCCTCTAATTCTCACTCATTAGGGGTGGAAAGCGTACTGGTGGTCTTCAGCGGGAAACAGTTTGCAACAAAAGTCTTCATCCCCGAGGGCTGCTGATTATGTCGGGTATTTGTGCCATTGTTTTTGGAAAGATTAATTTTTTTGATATCCATCCAGACCCATTGTACTGGTGTGAAGGGAGACAGAGGGCCATAACAAAGTGGACATCTCACCAAATGGATCGACTACACTGGGCTAAGTGGGAAAATTGTGAACTGTTCCTTTAAAGTTATAAAATTATATATATTTTTTATAGTTTTATGGGGTTACTTTCTCCTGTTTCATTCATTCAGATGTTACCCGAAAAGACCCGAACCGTCACTGTTAGAAGAAAAACAGAAAATTACAGCCAGTCGATGCCAGGAATGACACATCTGACAACCACGGAACTGATAGAGCCGACTTTTGTTTTTCATCAATTCAGCTCGACTTTACTGCTGAGAGCGGCCAGGCAGCAGTGGCCGCTGCAGATTTAATGCAAGATAGACTGCAATCCTTTTAATTCCAACAGCCTGCATGCTGCACAATGCATCAATTATGACAGTCATCTTGGTTTAAATAATGCACATATTAATGACTCAATTTAGCGAGGAGAGACACATAGATCATTCCACAGCGGAGACGAACGCACTAACAAGATCAAGCACACATATGGGGGCACACACTGATAAACACAAATAAGCACACACATAGATCACATGAACGCAGGAACCCCTCCCCACACATACACACACACACACACACACACACACACCCGAAGTCCTGTTGCTTTTGCCATTACTAACAAAATTCTGTTTAACATTCAAGAGCTATTAAATGTCATTCTACAGGAAGAAAGCCCATTAATTTTCAGTGTGGAAGCACGTTAGTCGCCGATGGGATACAAAGCATTTCACGAATTGAGGAAGAAACAGGGCTGATCTTTGGAGAAAAGCTAAAAGCGAGAGTTTGTCTTCCTCTCGCCGGCTGAGCCAAAGGAAAAGAGAGAGTTTGTCTTTCTTTCTGCCTCATTCCTCTGCTTGTTCTCCATCTGTCTCTCTCTCTTTATGTTTAACTCAGTCACTTCTCTCTGCCTTTCTGGATTCTTCTCCTCCCACCACACACTCTGATGCATCCACATATAAACATACACACACAGTGCCTGCAAAGAAAGTGTGTATCTAAAGTAATATGTTTTTAATTACTGTGTTTCCTTATAGCAACCGTTTATATTTACCCGGCTTTTGTCTCTTCCTCGCTTTGATTCCTATTCTCTTTAGTATTATGATAAAAGAATCATACTTTGATCCTCTATTTGACTCTGTCTCCTCCCTCCACATCTTCCTCTCCCTTGCAATGCTTTTTTGTCTGTTTTCCTCTATTAATTTCTATCTTGATCTCTTTCCTCGCTCTTTTCTTTGTTTCGCTCTACACGGACCCCCTCCCTTTCTCTCCCATCTTTTTCTTCTTTGGCCTCTCTCTCCATTTCAGTGTAATGAGTAAATGCCTCATTAGCACAGAGCTCTGATTAATGCCATCTCCCCTTGTTGCACTCCTCTCTTTAATGAGTAAAATCTCTCTAAATTTCTCTCTTGTTCCCTCTCTCTCATCGCTCTCCCGGTGTCTCTCTCTGACTATTCCTGGCTCTTATCTCTCTATTTGTTTCTCTCCCTCTCTCTCTCTCTCTGCGTCCCTCTCTCCCCACTCTTTCTTTCTTTCTTAGCTCTCTCTCCATCTCCCACTTCCTAGCTTTCATGCGCTCTTTCTCCTTCTCTCCCTCGCTCTCCCTCACCATTCTCTGCGTCCTCACTTTTAAACAGGTTTGGGGACGATAATTAGCGCAGCACAGTCTCTATCACAGTTTTTCTAATTAGCCTGTCAAGTAAACACACACTAAGACGCACACATAAAGACGAAAGTAATCATCAATGAAAAGCTGAATTTGGCAAAATGTCCTCTAATCTAAATAAAGTAGGGCAGACTGCTACTATTTCTGTAGTAAGGCAATAAAAGACTCAAGATTCAGTATTTTCTAGCCCTGGCCATTTTAAAATGTGGACACCCGTCCTTTATAACTGTACCTAACTGTCCACAACTGGATAGCTTCTCAGCACAGTCCAACAGGGCACCTGTTACTGACCTGAGAAACCTCTGGAAATATCCCTTTTGAACACATGAATAGCAATGTCAAATATGTGTTAAAATTGTCCACTGGGTAAAAAGGCTTTCTGACAGGCTTTATCCTTAAGAAATAGCACACGAGGAATCAGTTAGAAATTTGTGGCAACAAAACTGTTTTTTATCTCTGCTGAAATAAAGCTGCAATTACAGTTTTTAATCACGCTCTGCGAAAAAATAGTTCCGAAAAAGAAAATTTGTTCAGAAACACAAACCAATCTGAGGGGTCGACAGTTGTCAGCCTGCATGCCTGCATTGCTTCTAGCAAAATTTTAGAAAAGTTGAGGGCCCGTGCTATATTTTTCTTTCTTCTCATTTACATTTACGTTTACATTTTCTTCTTCAGACTCACAATCCAAATAAAAACGTATGTTGCTGTCAGCTGCTAGCTAGCTTTACAGAAGCCGAGTCAGCTGTTAGTGATAATCAGCTGTTAGTTTGACGGCTGTTGTAGCAGAATAATATAGATAAAGTGATGAGGCTCCCATGATGTTACAGTAAATAACACACATCTCTCAACCAATCTGCTTGGACAGAAACCTTGAAGAGAAACAGAAAGCCTTTTTTTTTTTTTCTTCAAGGCTGTACAGACTTTGACACGGCCAGATCTGGCTCACAAGGGGTTAAAAGATATCCAATATGGCTCGGAGCCATACTGTAATGAGAAATCGTATTTATTTCCTTTGTATTCATTCAATGACAGTGGGCTGCCGTGGCAATCTTCTACCGCCACTGATGGAGAAAAACCTCTATGAAGGAACACATAAGAAAATTCTAGCTCTTTTCCTGGGATAAATATAGCACCAGTGATTGTGCCTCTATCAGCATAAATGATCCAAACATGACGAGTTTCACTAACAACTTGGAAGCAAAACTGAAATTACCCCCTGACTCACCACTGAGATTCAAAGCAATTAAATTGCAACTGTGTATACTGGCATTGATGTATCGATTTTATATGGTAGAATTTATTTTGCATTACAACATTTAACCCAGCAGTAGAAGCCATAGATCCAGTATAATCTGGTGATATTAATCTGTCTGTCTGATGAATGGGGTTTGTTTGGGTTGCAACCTCACAGGAAAAATATTGGCTATTATTACAATGTCTGGCCGTTTGTGTGTTTGTGTGTGTAGGACAAAGGGGAGGAGGGGAGAAAAGCCTTCCAGTGTGTTTTTTTGGGCTTTTTTTTTTTTTTTTTTTTTTTTTGTCAATTCACAAGATTGCATGTGTGTGTGCGTGCCCCCTGATTGCTACACACAATTTCTCCATCGCTCTCCACCTCTCTCCCTCTCCTCTTTCTGTGTGCCTCACCTCACTCTCCTCTCTCACTCACTCTCTCTCTCTCTCTCTCTCTCCCTGTGATTTCAGCGCACTAGTTGAGGATCATGAACCCATGCTCTCCAGTCGTTGTCTCTGACTGTGGGCTAGCACCGCTCCACTGAACCACATCTCTCTTTCTCTGTTTTTTAACTGCCCTCCCCCCAACCAACCTTCTCTTTCTCTTTCTCTCTCTCTCTCTCTCTCTCTCTCTCTCAATTTCTCTTCAATTTCCCCTCTCTCTCTGCCTGTTTCCCTTAGGCTTCCACTCCCATGAGATGGAGGGATGGCGGGAGGAAAGAGCGTTCGGCGGCTGGTGAGGTGGTTGAGGTCTGGTAGTCAGGGAGGGAGGAGGGATGCAGGAGGTCGGGGCTCGTTGTGTAGACGGAGGAGAGATCAGGGGGTGTGCAGCTTTTCGGAAAGACACATTCAAGCCTTTTTTCCAGACCTTTAAGTGCTATGGGGGAATCGGTTTTAAGACCAGGTTAACAATCAAGATAAAAACTCCAAAAGCTTGTAAAAGCAGCCTTGGGGACACTTGGGAATGCATACTTAAGCGACACAGTGATCAATAGCTGTAATAAAAACAAAAAGGTTAGGCATTTAGGACACACACACGGCTTGCTGGGATCAGCTTTATAAGGGCAAGTAATGGAATACAATGGAATAAAATGAACCTGATATCTTTTTTAACTGATCATGCTGACTGTTTTTTTCTTAACTTTTGCAATTTGTTTTATCCGACACCAGTGTTATGCCTCTGTTGTCTGTGCTTCAGTCATTATGGTTTGTTTTGTATTGTCTCTTACTCATGCTGACATTTGCCTTTGTAATCTCAGTGACAATGAAAGTGAGGGCCGAAACCCTCAAACCCCACAAAAGGCACTGGATGAACGAATGAATGAATCTTTAGGGGAAGCATTTCACGGCATTTGCCCACTTTTGTTTACCTTCCTTCCCGGCTGTGTGTGAACCGCATATTAATGAGTGTCAAGAATCTGCCACTACCCTTATGTAATTTCGATAAAATAAAGGAGACCTTGTAATAACAGTATTTCAGACAATTTAATATTTTGAGGACTTTCACGGAGATCTTTTATTTGTTTTCACGCATGGGTGGACGGAGGGAGTGCCAGTCGTTCCCCACGAATGCCTCTGCACCTGCTCCCTGGACACACACACACACACACACACACACACACACACACAGTCTAAACACACAATATACGCAAACAGCCATGCAAAAAGGCAGAATTCAGCCAAATACTGTACTGGGCAATATTTATTAGTTGGTAGAAGCAGATTAACAAAAAGCCAACGTAAAAACAGGCCGGCCATCAAAGCTAAGGACAGGGTACAATATGAGCTCCACTGTATCGCATGTCAGTGTTTCACAGTCTGTTTTGCTGCCTTTCTCTTTATTTCCATCATCTTTTTTCTGTCTCTCGCTGTTGTTTCACACAATATCATCAGTCACGGTGCGTCTCCCCACGTTGTTCCTCTGTGATTTCCCATGGGCATCAGACGAGGCCTTATCCCATAATGCCTAAAGCACTTCTCTACGTTCTGATTGGGTGGGGGTGTTAGGGAATTGCGCCTATGTGTGTGCGCACACGTGTGTGCATGTATTAGGTGGGGCTAATTCAAGCATTCAATAGGTTATGTATTCGCGACGAAAATTATTTCAAGGTCAGGAGGTTGCCTGCCTGCCAGCGATACGTTATGCAGAACGAACCCTTCCTGAATCAAGGCTGTTTGCTACAGCCAGAATGAATCCATGGAGGGGTAATGTGTTAACCTTCTGTAACGCATTAATCCTTTGATTCAAGTAATCAAGTACATGGTTAGTTTTTCAAATAAGCATGCTTTAACACCACAGTGACTGTTTTGAGTTTAGCTCTGCCAGCAAATGCAAATGAAGGAGACAAAGACAGCCTGAACATCGTGCAAGTGTTCCCACTATTTTGAATTTGTGGGTGGAAAGGACGAGTCTGTCTGTCATTCCTGTTATTACCCTGCAGTGTTAATTAGAGGCCGGAGATGGCTGTGTACACACAGAAATAATGGTTCTAAAATGTTTTTTTAAAAGACTGTGTAGTTCTATGAAGAACTGAGGAACCACTTTATTTAGTGGGTGGTTCTTCATTTGAATACATTAATAAATAAATAAATGAAAACAAATTGCATTTGAAAAGAACGACTGAGTCAATGGTCTCTACCAAGAGATTTTTTTTGGTTTTTTGCTTTTTTTTTTTTTTTTGGTTCAAGTTCTTTGAAGAACAGCTTCACCACCACCTCAAAGAACGTTTTTTGACAGGCCTTTGAAACACCTTTGGGGATTCTTTGAAGAATGATCTGAAGATGTGGTTCTTTCAATAACTGGGGTCTGAAAAGTTCTTTGTGGAATCCAAACTGGTTCTCTTGCGGTAAAGCACCAATATAAAGAACAATTTTTGGTTCCAGTTGGTAGCTTTTTTTCATTTTAAGAAATGAGAAAAAAAGTCGACTCTTCTTTGAAAACCCATTGCTGGTTCATCAAAGAACTGTTTTAATGCTCTTTGAGACACCTTTGAACTATTCAGAAAAAGGGTTCTTTATAGAGGTTCGTTGAAAGTTCTTTGTGGGGCCAGAAAAGGTTTTTCAATGGCATCAGTCTGAAGAACCATTTTTTGGTTCCAGTTGGCACCTTTACTTTTCTGTGTGCAATACATTGACTAAAAAGTTAAAACTTAATCAACATGCACAAGGCATTGCTATTTTTAGTTACGCTAAAGTACCTCAACACATTACTTTTCTCAGTACATAACGCTATAATGTAACAATATAATTACTTTCAGTGGCAGCAACTTTAATGTAACAAGTGACATTCCCTAACACGTTCCATGAATCAATCAATTCCAGGAGCTATTGTGGCATAAAGCCAATCAGTGTCCAGTTTGCGCGGAAAATGTCTTGGAACGTGAGCATAGAACGATGGAAAATAGAGTCATATCATCAGTCAAAGCTCACTCCTACATTTTAAGAGAAATCCAGTGGGCTGGCAGCCACAGAAAATGTCATTTCATGCCACGACTTCAGCAAACTCATTCTTCGACCCGTCACGTTCGGGGCTGAACCACCGGCTGGCTGAATCCTGGCTGATGCATGAACTAAATCGGCTGTGATTAAGTGTGTTGTGCGCAGGATTCTCTCGCTCATCCTCTCAATCAGCATTGCTAAAGGCAGCAAAATTAAGAGGCTATTGGCATTCCAACAGGGCTGCCTGCAATCTGTTTTATGCTTTCACTGGAGATGAACTGGGCAGTTTGATTTACTGTGATCTTTGGTTTCACAGCCCAGCCCGTGGTAGAAACGCACACCCAGCACTTTGGTTTGTTTTCTGACAGCGGCGAAAGTTGATGTATGGACGCGTTTGATTGGTTTGCATCATTGTGTTTGATAATCTCCTCAGAGCTCTATTGCTCTACCTGTCTCCCTTTGTTTCATTTTTCCCTCTCCTTCTTTCTCTCTTTCCCGTGGTGAAAGCATCGCTGACTCACACATGGATCCATCCCATAAGCCGTCATTCTGTACAGCTCATATCATACCTCTGTCTTTATTGCTCTGCTCTCTCCACTTCTCTTCTATCTTTACCCCCAATCATTCAATTCAGCCTTACTTCCTTTCTTCTGCCTCTCTCTCCTCTTCCCTTTCTACCACTTTGTTTCCCCTCCAGTTCTCTCTCTCCCTCCCTCTCTCTTTCTCTCACTCTCTTTCTCTGTATTTTCGTCATATGCTATCTATCCACAGCAATCTGTATTTGCATCAGACTGAGAGGAGTTGATTGGATGGCTCTGGGCTTCAAAAGACTTTCTTTGTACCTGCTGTTGTGATTTAGTAGTGGATGTGTGTGTGTGTGTGTGTGTGAGAGAGAGAGAGAGAGAGAGAGAGAGAGAGTACATACATCCCTCATGTTTTCCTCTGACTGATACAATGGATGACAGGTTCTCCCACTACTGGCAGAACGAAGACATAAAAACTAAGAAATACACACACACACACACACACACACACACACACACACACACACACACACACACATATACATACATGCAAAAGCGCACACAAATCCACACACCCTGTCAGATGTACAGCATGCAAAAATCATGCAGAATAACACACACACACACCCCTAGTAAATGACTGACAGGTGCTGTGTGTGTGTGTGTGTGTGTGTGCCCATGTGTCTGTGTGTGTGCGTCATCTGGCACCCAGAGGGTGGCTGAATCTTTTATATGACACAGTGGACTACTGACAGTTAGCTGTCTAAGTGTGTGTGAAAGAGAAAGTGCGAGAGTTTGTGTGAATGTGTGTGTTTGTGTCTGTAACACGGTGACAGTTCTCTCTCCACAGGCTTCTCTCTAAATCTGTCAGAGATGTCACAGCCAAAATCTTTTTAAAGATTAATTTTACGGCATTGCTGCAATATTAGATAGAGCAGGAGAAGGTGACAGAAAGGATGGGAGAGAGACAGTGACATATAATATGAATCTCGAGACAGTCTTAAACTCAAATTATCATCAGTGCAGGACATGCACCTCTGCAGCGGTACTGCGGAAGGCACAGCTACAGATTAGACAGAATATTTGGGAAGGCCACTTGGTAACATGTTTTAACACAGGCTTGCTTTTATGAGGTACAATTTGAATGTCAGCCACACATCATTAACATACAAAATCTGCCTCACAATGTCAGTATTCACTCTTACACCCCTTTTGCACCGAGCTCAAACCCCACTTCCTTCCAGGACTTTAGGTCCTGGGACTGGTCTGGCCCACGTTGCCCTAAACTGAAGATGGTCCATCGCCACAGCTCAGCACTCAGAGCGCTTCAACTGGTAAAGGAGATGCAAATCAGCTCTTCTCGGTTCAACTCGGCTCAACCAAAAATACCACATTCAAAACCCTGCAACAGTCCCAGGTGATTATCGGTTTCAGCTCTGATCAGCGGAGGTGTAAACAGGTCACCTGCTAATTTGCAGCCTGCATAAATCCAATTAAACAGGACGTGCTCTACATTTTAGGCAGGTAATCCTAACTTTAGTACAACTTTATGATTATGTGATTATATAATTACCAATAACTCACCATCTTTTGGATTTGATTCTGACTCATTGTTCATGGTGTAATTATAATCAGGGGTGAAAGTAATTGCATTTACTCTTGTTGCGGTAATTGAGTTGCTTTTGCGTGTTTTGTTGGTGCATTTTTTCATTAACAATTAAAGAATTTAGTCTGACCTTTGCTACTGTTTACTTTTATTTAAGCATTTTTTTTTTCAGGCACCACTAGTTAAGCAAAATAACAGCAAAGTAACAATACTTGAGTGGCTATTTCTAGCATTCTTTCTACCACTGATTACAATGGGGGAACGTCAGAGAGAACGCAGCATGCCTGTCAGGTTGGGAGACTGTGCCACCGCTCAACCTTGAGGTGAAATATGATGTCGAGGACTTCTGCTAATGTGAACAGTGTCACCTGCCATTTTTTATGTAAAAAAGGTGTAAAACCAGCTTGCTTGGTGTAAAAGTGCCATTAGTGTCATCACTTGCCACATCAAACTTGCTTTCACATTATCGCAAGCGTGGTGATAATTTGTCTGCTCCTCCAACGTCCGTCCATCTGGCTGTCTGACAGCAGGAGTTCAGATTGGGTTCGTGAACTCTGGTGATAATCCTGCCCTTTTTGTCTCGAGCACCTTTCCTCTCACTGACGCAGGTTTCCCTTCTCATAAGGAGAAATGTCATGGGCCCTTGGCAAATTTCATACCATTTCAGCCCTAATCTTTCTGACTTTCCGGCCGCAGTGCCACAAAACAGCAGATACACACTTTGCACTTCACCTGCTGGGCTAAAATGAAAGTCTGATAAGAGCACTCTGCACACTTAAATTGATGCATTGCGGAAGAAACACTTCTGTCATCGCATCGGGCATAGGGAATTGCTGGGGAATGTTTTGTTTGTTTTGCATATTTTCTGTTTCTTTAGCGCAACACCCAGCCACATGAAAATTTCATTTATTTACAGGCGCTGGGAACACGAAGTCAGGCCTCAAATTATTCAGTCACCTCCCTGACAGAGCCTCAGAATCAGCATTTAAATAAACTTAGACTATACAGCTGGCACCGGGGATGTAACAATACCAGCACTGCGTAATTCCTCCAATGGTAAAGTAAAATAACAAGAGTCAATAATAACATGGCAGATATCACAGCAAGACTGACTCCCGGCCTTTTTCATAAACATAAAGATATCAGGTTTATAATGAAGAAAAATGGAATCTGTCTCAAACACTTTTGCCCAGACACCCGAAAGTGAATACATTTCAGAGAAATAATAGATTCAATTTGAACTCGGTGCCGGCCAATACATAAAGCTTTAAACTCAGAATTAGTATTGACCACAGTGTCAGTGCATCCCTAAATAGTGCTGCCTTTCAACAGAGAGAGATTTTCTGAAGTCTTGACATTTGAAAAAATACAGGAAGAAAGCGAGGGAGGTGGAGACAAGACAGCCAGCGAGAGTGCAAAGGAGCATTAAGGGGGAAGCGGGCAGATTCGCATGTCACTTTCCACAAAACAACATGAAAAAGACTTGATTATGGGGGGGCGTGCAGAAGGAGAGCGGGATGACGAGATGGAGATGAAGGGAGCAAAGCAGAGGGGGAAGGGAGGGAGAGAGAGAGAGAGAGAGGGTGGGTGGGTAAGGGAGGAATAAGGAAGAATAAGGGAGAAAAATCAAAAAGAGGGAGGCTTAAGAAGACAAAAAGAAACCGCTTTTCATTTATAGCACGGTATTACCTAAATCGCACCGCGCAACATCATTACCCTTATCAAACACCATCCAGCTATCCCCATCCAGCCGGCTCACTGAGCCAGATACACACGAGGGGGCGGGGCTAAGCAGGAAAAACATGTCACAGGGGTACGCGCTCGGCTCCCGCTCCTGGATTCCAATCCAAACTGTGTGTTTTTTTGATCGTCAGTGACCCAGATCTGCACCTCTATGTTGTATTTTTGTTGGGCTGTCATGATGCTGGCGATATCGGCTTTTAACATACTTGGCTGCCTCTGCTGTCAGCAAAGAGAACAATGATGAGACTTTAGAAAGAAATACTAAAATAGATTAAAAAAAAAAAAAAAAAAAAAAAAAAACTAAAAAAAACACACACACACACACAACCTGATGAAAGTACTTGAGTGGTGTGTCTGCATGGAGCATAAAGCGTGTCAGCCTCTTGGGTTTGACACTGCAAAGTCCCATTTCACAAATCAGCGCACGGTGGTCATCTTTCCGAGAGTTTTGCCTTGACTGAGCGACAACAGGCTCGGCGACAGACATGCTTGTTTTACACGTGGTCTGGTGTAATAATAGCCCTCAGGTCAGTAAACAAGCTTGGGAGCGGAAGGTGACCGATTCGTATCTCATAAAACAGCTGGCGAATCTGGCCGAACTGGGGGGGAAGCGTGCGCGTGTGGCGCTCCCCCTCGCTCAGTAACTGGGTCAAGGTTGATGTGTCCTTGAGCGCGGCGGCGCAAACTGTTCTGGTCATGAAAACAGGCTGCTCGGCGTCTGGGCTCTGCGCGCTCCTCTCTGATTGGCCACGAGTTAATTAAATAAAGGTGTCGCTGATTAACTGACTGGCCCACCCTCATTATGTGCCAGATGTGTTCAGTTTGGTCAGGGGAGTCAAGGCCTTTATTTATTTATTTGTTTATTTATTTATTTATTTATTTAACAAACAAATTATTAGACTCACATTATTTTAATAACATGGTATGAATGATTAATTTGGTGAATAAATCATTCATTTTAATTAAGTAAATATGTTTTTATTTCATTTATTCATTTATTTATTGGTGTTGTTTCAAATACTGTTCTTTTTATAAATTTATTTATTTATTCAGATTCTCTAGCTAGCCCACCAAAACAACAGATTACTCTTGTATCTTCATTTTTCCACACTGCTCTGTCCTCTCAGCCACTTTGATCGTTCTAACCATGAGGCGTCATTAAGTTCAAGGACAGTGAGAGACGCAAAAATCTCTAAATCGCAGGTCAACAGACTCTCGCACAGCAGCTGTTTTGACATGAAACTGCAGGTAAACACGCGTGTGACGAATGACATGAATGAAGGTTCTGTTTCATTTAATTGTACGAGAGTTTTTCCAGTGAGCCAGCGTGAACAGCACCAGGATCCTGGCTCTGTTAGGCCACAATGTAACAGAACCTTAATTAATGTCATTAGTAATACCTGTGTTTACCTGCTGTCCATGTCAAGATGAGCTGCGGTGAAAAGGTCCATTATGCTCAAGGTTTTTTTTTTCCCCACAGAAGATACTGAGGTCTTACACAAACGTGTCTTGAGGACAGCTCTTTAATAAATCACTGTACATTTCTGGCCACAGTTTCGACCTGGAGCTCTGCAACAGAACTTAATGAGCTTCGTAATCTGTGTGTGTTTGGGAAGAGCAGACAGCCGGAGAGTGTATCGACCGGCGAGTGAGTACCAAAGGAAAGCGGAAAACTTGCTGAGGAATGCACACTAATTAAAGTTTGACTGTGAATCCAAACTAATACTAATGATGGCTGAAGAAATAACAGGAGATGATGATTGGTTCCTTATATTCCAGGTATATTTTAGGTATATGATTAACTTTAATAACTGAATTTCTTCTTGCATAGAGGAATTAACACAAAGTGTGATTGGACTATTACATACACCACTACGCTAGAGTGTAATTGGCCATAATTAGCTTTCACATCAATCGATTATCATACCACTTCTACTAAGGAAACGCTCCACTTTTGCAGATCTTTCTATGTGTGGGTTTGCAACATGTTTTTCTTCCACAAAATTCACCCAGCCAGCCTTGTTGCATTACTGTTATACTGTAGCAGCAAGGAGGAACAGATGTTCATCTCATGTCGCAGATCCACTGATAATCTCAATGTAATACACTAGAAACGGTAAATTAGAACATTAAAGTGGTGATTTTTTTCCAAGCAGCTTGGCATCATCAGGTTTTTTTTTTTTTTTTGAAAGACTAAATATGCTCAAGCTTTACAGGGAAATCATATGCTTTCATGATAGACAATAAGGTACACCAGAAAAATGAAATCCTGCATCTTTTGAAGTGATTGTGACTGTGGACAGACGTGACATGTAGAGTACGCTTAAGGCTCATTTATGCTCCATTTATGTATGAAAATAAATAGCCTCCATTTCCAATGATGGAACAGTCATCGCCCACGTTTGCATGAATGTTAAGCAATATGTCCACTAGAGGGCAGCTCTGAGTCGAAAGCAGAGGTCTTTACAGGCCCACCTGTCGACCTGATCTGACCCAGGACCTGTGCGGGCTCAGATCCAGTTCTCTTGCTGCAGGTCCTGGGTCTGTTTAACATTGTGTAACATTGACACTGTAACATTAGCAGCCGTGGCGACAAACAAGCAATCATTACTATATTTCAAAAGGCCAAACAGTCAAAGTTATCTGGATTATGCTTGATGCCACAAAATTACACAACTGATTCTAAATGAGTCATGTTTATCAGCAATAACCGTGAGAGCAAGTGGACTGAGCTGGAATAACGAGTGGATCAGTCACACTGTTTCAATCAGGAAGAAAGGAGGAACAGAAAACCTGCTGGATGGATTTTACCAACTTTCTTGGCAAGGAGGATGGATTATATGCATCACAGCCATGCAAAGGGGGGAAGTTACTAATGTTACATTAGTAACAGTTTTCTTTTGACAACTTGTAAATTAATTTTAACTTATTAATAGCAATCAGCTGAGAAATCGGTGCCGATCATTTCTTGGTTCGGAATGGGTCCGGGTCCCAGCTTTCAAATCATAGATGGGGCTGGTTCGGTTACAGGTAGTACTTTTCCAGGTCTTTTTTTATTTTGGTGCGGGGATGAATTTCTGGACCTGCGAAGACCTCTAGACAAAAGTTTCTGACAACAGCAAACATGGTGGCAGTGGAGGAGGTCATAATAATGTACCTGCTAAGAAAGAGGCAAAAGCAGAGGCAGCATTGTCGGCAATCATACACTGCAACTGGAGGACGTAGAATTATTTTCTCTAATGTTATTAATGATAGACTGGTCTCACTTGAACTACTGGCCACACTGTGGCCACTGGAAATCACCACCATGATTTCCAGTGGTACTGCACCATTTCGTCTGTATGTTAGCTTCCTGAAATCGTGCACAAATATGGACGAAATGGGTGCAGAGTACCTGCAGAGGGCTCTGTCTGTATCCATACATGGGTTTACCGTTGAGCATAAATGAGCCTTTAATGGTAGTCAAGTAATATTAGCTGCCGCTCTCAAAATGCACCCAGAATGCAGAAAAAATTCAGGGAAATGTTATCTTACTTTGGACAGATCTCCAACCTCCAGGTAAAAACAGATGATGAAAACATTCCAGGTCATCCACACCACCAGCCATGCCGCATACTAAAGAGAGGGAGAGAGGAGAGAGAGAGAGAGAGAGAGAGAGAGAGAGAGAGAGAGAGAGAGGGAGAGGGAGAGGGAGGGAAGTTAGAGGCAGGGAGTATTTGACAGGTCTTTGTTGTAGAATTAAAAAAAAGCTTGTTCGCGTCTCGCATTTGAGGAGGGCGAGATGAGATAAAAAAGACAGGAAGAGGCTTCACTTTTGATGTTGTTCAGGGAAACAAAAACAGCAGCAAAACCTGCAGCCAATCAACCGAATAAAACCAGAGATGCAGGGAAAAGGGAGGGAAGGAGAGATACAAGTGAGGGAGGAAGGCAGAAATAGATGCTTAGATCAAACTGCTCATTCCCTTTTATTATCTGAATATCCTCACTAAATATTTTGTGTGCGTGTGTGTGTGTGTGTGTGTGTGTGTGTGTGTGTGTGTGTGTGTGTGTGTGTGTCTGGGAGAGGGGGGTGGGGATTTGGTGTGTGGGAGGGCTGTGCGCAGGCCTACATCAGCCTGGAGACTGTGTGGGAGCTCATCAAAGCTTTATGAAATGTGATTTATTATGTTATCAGCTGTCTGAGATATAAATCAGAAACAGATAATTCAACTTGCCAAGCTGCCAATGTAGCAGGTCCTTCCTCCCACGCAATATCACTAGTAAAAGCTTTTAATTAGTTAAAGAAAATATTTATTTACTTACTCATTTACTTATTCATTCATTTATTTACTTGCTTAGAGACCATTTTTGAAAAAAATGAATGAAGACTGGGTCGTTTTTGCAGTTACGTGCATGCATTTTTGATAGTTTGCACATCATTATCTATGATATGAATGAGTCACATGCACAGTTATGATACATTTTACATGTGGGAGAGAGCAGCGGTTGTTAAGCTGTTATAAAGAATATCATATTATGGGCTGTGAGGGGAGGGTTTTTCTAACTGCAGTGAAAAAGCAACATATCACAGTTTGGTATGATACAAAATGATATAGAATTTTAATACTTAGATATCATTTTGGTCATCATGTTGACAATTAAATGTGACTGCAATGCAGAATATAGTATATAACTCTCAGATGAATATCTTCTGCCTCTATCCAGTACTGTAGGCTTCAAATTAATTAATCAAAACTGCCTTATATTCAGAATGACAACTGCTATTTTTGTACAAGCTTTCAATATGTATTTAGATTATAAAAAAATAAAATAATAGATGAGACTTTAATAAAAAACAACATTGCAGTCAAGATTAAAAAGTAGTTTCTAAAGAATGTTTTTAAAGGTGCAATGAAAAATGGAATGAGGGCAAATTACATGCATTTATTTTTTCCTTTCTTTTTGAGCCAAAAATGACTGAGAATGTTTTTTCATGGTTGATAGGGTCATGAAACTCTCAGTCTGACTGTTCTCAGTTCAAGTAAAACACAAAAAAGGAAACCTTAATTGACACTACAAAGTAATAGCAGTAATGTACTCCAATATTATTCATAACTCAGTTTTCTAATGCAGGGAGCTGAGTGTGAGCTAATGAGACTGTCTCTAGATCTAGGGCAGAGGATGTGTAACACTGCTGTTTCCTGTGCATGTGCATGTGTGTGTGTGTGTGTGTGTGTGTGTATGTGTGCTGAACTCACCCCGGTGACGTATCGAGGTCTGAACTGAATCGTACCAAACAGTCCCAGGATGACGATGATGATGTGGAGGAAGTTGATCAGGATGGGAGCCCACTGGTAGCCCAGGAAGTCGATCACCTGCCGCTCCAGCACGCTGACCTGCAGGAGGAGAGAGGCATTCACACGGTAAATTAAAGGGAAGCAGCACTTATCGAAGAAGACATTTCCTTTAAATTCATTTGACAGCAGTGGGCTCTCATGGCTGGAGCACCATCGCTGATGGAGATCCATGAAATTCATGCCTGCACCACTATTTTATTAATTGTGATGACGGGCTGTTGTGAAAAGGACATTTTCTGTTGTTCAGCCATGTGCTTGTTGTAAATGTGGGGTCATGGTACAGATCTGTTCACACTGATGTCAGACAGGAGTCACATACCAAGATGAGTGTGAGCAGTGAAATCAAAAAGATCAGATAAGAGGAAAAAAAAATCAGAATTAGGTCACGTCCAGCCGCTGCATGAACGTAGCCTTAATAGCATAAATTTATGTGAAAACGGCGCTATGCGATTTGAAAACCACTTAACAATCCTGACACGGATGAGTGCATAGTGGAGACTTTTGGAGGCAGAGTGAAATAAACCAACTCGTGCCGACCAGCCATGATGCTGGTTTTAGGCCTCTTCCCCATCTCTGCAATGCCTGTTGCCAAAGTCCACGTCATACTCGAGCTCCTCCTGCCGCTTCCCCGCTGTTTACAGAGATGGCTGAGAAGCAAGATGGTCCAACTCCAAGTCACCACACACACTCACACACACACCACCTTCCCTCAGGTCCTGAGTTTGTTCACGCCAATGGAAAAAGACACACCTGAGTAAAAGCTGATCATTGCCTTTTATGTTCCATGGTCACTGAAGTAAATACTGGATGCTTTTTTGACAAGCCACACGTCATCCCAACATGTGACACTGACTTGATATTTTTCAGATGAGAAGACAACAAGATGACCACACCCACTTAGGAGACAGGTAATATATTCCATTTTCTTAAAACCTTCACCAGCGGTAAGAAAATGGAGTATCTTTGGTTTATATATAAATTTGTCCCATCTAGTGGTCAGATGAAACTGAATAGTGCACATGTAAGTACTATCAATCTGAATAGAATAGAATAGCCTTTATTGTCATTGTACTACAAGTAGTTCCAACAAAATTGCATTAGCTATATGCACCATGCAATCTGAATGAAGTTATATGAGGATACACAATTTTAAGGAGAGTTCTTTTTTTCCTGAAAATATCAAATATATATATTTGATATAGCAACAGGAGTTGCTCAGCTGATGATGATTACCTGGACTGATTTATCTTTTTGTCATTTGTATTTACCACTGCATCACTGAAAAAGGCTGCATGTTGCCTGATTTTCCACCAAACTGCCAATGTTTACAACTGAAGCTTTTATCATAATGAAGGAAAGTGTTGTCTGTTATCTATGCATCACTGACATGCCCCCCAGGCTGTGTGTGTGTGTGTGTGTGTGTGTGTGTGTGTGTGTGTGTGTGTGTGTGTGTGTTTGAGTGAATGTATTATGATTCAGTCACTGTCGCTTCATGCTGAGATAGTTAATGAAGTCAACACAGCACATGATATGGCACTGCTAAGTATATTAACAGAGAGAGAGAGGGAGAGAGAGAGAGAGAGAGTTGGAAACAAAGAAGGTACAGACAAAGAAAGGATGAAAGACGGAATGACAGAAAGACAGAAAGAAAGAAAGACAAAACAAAAGACAGGGATACTTTCACTGACTTTGTGTAAAAGCAGATACATTTACTGTTTTCAGCTATCAAATAGAACCTTCTACACACACACACACACACACACACACACACAATGAACACTAACACTAGGGCTTTTTCCGTTATTGTCACTTTTTCTCTTATTTCTCAAACACATGCATCTCCTCACTCTCTTTCAGCTGTATACACACAGACATACATACACACACACACACACACACACACACACACACACACACACACACACACACACTTGGATGGCTGCATTTAGAGTGTCCTAATGTGAGACCATATGGCAACACTACAGCCTTCCATGGCCAAATAGCAGGTATACACACACACAAATACACACACACGCACACACACGCACACACACACACACACACACACACACAAATGGGTGGATACACAAATGTATACACATTTGTCACTCTCATCTCCATAATACACAGGCTGCAGTGTTTATTGTGTGTGTGTGTGTGTGTGTGTGTGTGTGTGTGTGTGTGCGTGTGTGTGTGTGTGTGTGTTTCCATGTCAGGGCAGGTCTGCTGTGCTTGCACTTGACAGCACCTGCTGTGATTGGACACAAGGGCTCAGCTGGCCCCACAGCATGCATATGTGTGTGTGTGCGTGTGTGTGTGTCATTGTGTGTCCATGTGTTTCTTTATGTGTGTGTTCATTTATGTGCGGGACAGTGTCTCTCTGTATGTGTATGTGTGTTTCTTTGTGCATAGGCTTCATTTAATTATGTACAAGCGTGTCCTCCCATTCAGGATTATAATGCTGCAATTGTGTGTATAAGTGGGTGTGTGTGTGTGTGAGTGTGTGTGTGTGTGTGTGTCTCACTCACAGACACAGGCCATTATTAGAAGTCAGAGGCCTCCCAGCCCATTACTGAGACCCCTAGGGACCCCTCTTTCATCATCAATAATATAAACAGTCTTCACTCCAGCTGGGACACAAAAACACACGCCTGAACACACACACACACACACACACATTAAAAAAACTCACACACACAGACATAAATGGATGAGAGGAGGACAGAGAGAGTTTGTATGTACACTATAGGCAACATCCAATCATATATATTGATTTGTCAGAGTTATGACAAGGGATGTCTATTCAGTCAATAGTAGGGCCAGTCAGCTAAAACTGCTCTTTTTCTGCTACAGCTCATTGCTCCAACATGGATTTAACACAGACACCAATAAAAAAAAACAAAAAAAAAAAAACAAAAAACAACTCAAATTCAAAAACCTGACCATCTGTTCTTTTGCCCTGCACTCACCTTCTCAAGTGAAATTCTCATTACATGGCTCAGCAAAAACCACTGACTTCAGCTGACTGCCTCAACGCGTCGTCATTTTAAAAATAAAGGGACTGGTGGGAGAGTGGGAGTGGGAGACAAAAGACGGCGTGCACCCCCCCCCCCCCCCCCCCCCCCCCCCCCCCCCCCCCCCCCCCCCCCACACACACACACACACACACACACACACACACACACACACACACACACACACCGCCAGCACCACCACCACCCCCGCCGTAAACTCCCAGCATTCTTTGCATATGCCGAGCGACAAAACGGAGTGTGAAATCAGCCAGCCATTCAGCGACTGTGCTTTTAACATCTTCTTTCTGGGTGGATGAAAGTTAGAGAGAGAAGTGCATGGAGCCTGTTGGTGGAAGCAGCCGTGTTTGCAGATATGGCAGGGCTTTTTTTTTTTTTTTGTGATGTGAGGAGCTGATGAAAGCCTTGGCGGTGTGCAGGTGGAGCTGGCTAGCCGAGGTCTTCTGGGATCCGCTACGACGAGCTTTGATGCTGCCGACAGAGATGTTCATTCCAACGCCGCTGCTTCACAGCACCAGAGCAGAAGGGGGGGATGTTAACGTTTGACTCGTCTCTGTGGTCTCTGTGTTTGTACCTGTGCATGTACCGTGCGTGTAAAAACACAGAGCATTTTCCACTGTTTAGAAGAAAGGATTTGTCAAGTATGAACATGCAACGCTGGTAACTGCTGATTGGAGAGCTGTTAGTTTGCTGATATGGATAGGACGGCTGTTTAAGAATACTGGAGCTGCTGCAATTTTTATTATTATCACTAACATACGGCTAAGTATACGGCTGTGAAAACATGTAATTAGAAAGACTACACACCCAAAAGTCAAGTGACATCATTAACTCTCTCTCTCCATAAGCTTCCCCAAGCCACTGAGGCTAACGTCAATGCGATGCCTGTGTTTCATAGTGACTTTCACTAAAACTAAAATGGTACTTTATTATTTTTACACTTAATTTTTCAAAACAGGAAGCTTGTGGTGATATAAAATGATAAATACCATAAGAGTAATTCACAGCATCATTCAAACGGCATTAAAGAATCATTTGTCTCTCATCAGTGACTACAGTACATATTTTTTCTGAACTACGGTCGCACCGTAATGGAAGGGACTTCACCTCTCTATTTGTTTGACGTTTTTGAAATATGTAGTTATCATCCCTCATTACTCACATAAATATGACATGTCATTTTCCATACTGTTTTACCATACTGCACCAAAAAAAAAAAAAACATGAATATGTTATATCATAAATATCATAATGACATGTTAATTAAAAACATTATAGAGTCTCCTGTTTATTCCACCTCCATACACTGATGCTCATGTTCCTGTAAGTGTGAGCTTTCGTGACGCTCAGCTAAGAGGCTGACTGCAGAGAAACAACACATCCATCATTGTCCTGTTCTCTTTCCTCACTGGGAATCTCTCCCTGTCGTGTCATTATTCCAGCCAGGTACTTTCATTTTGTTGTGGCATTAAAAAATGGCTGGCTCTTTAAGGATTCAGTTTTTGCTCCTTTGGCATCATCTTGCCTGTGTTAGTCAGCCTGTCCAACTCTTTCCTCAAATGACACATATTGAAAACTACCAGGCAGATTGTTATGAAACTTAATGAGCACATTCATACTCCCCAGAGGATGAACCCTGTCAGTTTTGGTGACCTCATGAACTTTTTTCTAGCACCACCATGCAGAAAACAACTGGCTGGTACACAATACGTCAACAACAGATTACCATGAACTTTGGTTAGAACATTGATGCTCCTCAGAGGATGAACCCTGTCAATTACAGTGACACTATTACATTTCCTCTGACGCCACCCTTTAGCTAGAATATCAAATGTGATATTTCAAAAGCTTTTGGGTATATTGCCATGAAATTCGCTGAGCAAATTCATGCACTCACTCATGCATGCCAGTGGCGGTTCTGCCTATGTTGCTGCCCTAGGCGAAATTACTGGCTTGCGCCCTTCCATGTTACTACTCCTACCGCGGTGCCTGTCAGCCGTGGCACCGGCCGCTCACCTATCATCCGGCAGACCTGACCGGGTGAGCGCGGTACCAACCGGTGCCGCGGCCGACCCGCCTGATGCAGGCCGGTGGCTTTTTTATTCAAACAAGATTTTGTCCATATAAAAAAGGTCTTGAAAAAGAGGGGTCGTCTTAAAATCAGGGTCATCTTTTATGCGGGTCAATATGGTAGTCTAGAAAACTTTTTTTGAGGACGCACTTTTCTTCTTCTTCTTTTTTTTTTTTTGGAGGGTGCTCGTGCGCCCCCAAGTAGATTGTGCCCTGGGCGGTTGCCCACATTGCCCATGGCAAAAACCGTCCCTGACTCATGCATTCAAAGTAACACACCCTTTTTATTTGTTGACCCCATGACCCTTCCTCTAGCACCTCCCTTAGGCCAAAATGTCAACTTGTATACAAGATGTTACAAAACCTGTTTAGCTGACTGGCTCTGGTGAGTGCATGCACACCTACCCAAACAAAGACTCCTCTTGATTTTAGTTAGTTATTTACCCCAGTCCACCACTACATGTGATAAAACACTGATATGAAATTTCTGAATAACTTTCACACTTTCCACCAAGCAGAAACCTAACAAACTCCCCAATTTATTCACCTTGTCAGCTGTGGTAACCTAATAACATTTCCTCAAGCACCATCCTCAACCAAATGTACGCACTCTCTCCTCCTACAGTTTGTCTTCACCCGTCATACGCCGTACCCCTGGGACACCAGCAGTGAAACACGTGCTTGATTGTGATTCAATTCGATGGAAAAGTGTGAATACTGTCAAATCACAGAATCAAATTTTTAGTTTCAGTTTAGTGCATTTAAATTGCATAGATTGTACAGATGGTGCAAAAAGCCATCACCACCACATATCAAACACGCTTAACACTGAACCACGAGAATCAAGACGCAGAGCAACAACCAAACAAAGAGAACAAAACATGAGGTCCAAGGGATTCTGAAAAATGCGCGTGTGTGTGTGTGAGTGTGTGTGTGTATTCCAGCCCAACTCCAAAAGACATCAGAGAGAGAAAGAGAACAGAATGAACACAATGCACACACACAAACAATCACACACACTGCACACACTGAGCAGTAATGATTGGGAGTGACTCACACTCATACTCAAGCACTTAGGGAATGGACTGGAAGAGAGATGGAGGGATTGGAGGGGGGAGGAAGGGGGATGGGGGGGGGTCTTCAGTGAGTTTGGGAAGGACTTGAGCCCTTTGATAATGAGCGATACAGAGATATCAAGGAATTATGATTACTCCAGACAGTGAGGCAGCTGCTCTGTCTGGCCATTACGAGACACCACAGAGAGATAAAACCGGCTGGGAAAATGTGTTTTATCTCCGAGAGAAGAAGAAGAAGAGAGAGAATGAGAAACAGAGAGAGAAAGATGGGGAGAGAGGGAGAGAGGGAGAGGGAGACAGGCCGAGAGAGATCTGAAGAGAGCGCCTGGAGAGATGGAGAGCTGATTACGATGACAGTTACTGAGGAACGAGAGAGAGATGAGAGAGAGGCAAAGGGCGAGAGATAAAAATGCTTCTCCTCTCTGTCCCACCCTCGCTCTATCCCTCCTTCCCCTACCTTCCTCTATCCTCCACTGCCCACTCTTTCTTTACCTCTCCGATCTTCTAATTTCCTCCCTTCCTCTTTGTTCTTTCTTCCCTCCTCTCCTCCTTCTTTTCCTCTCTTGCATATTTAATGCACGTTCATTTGTTACCGAATCTGTTTTATGTCATAAAACAGCAAATTACCTCATCTGCACCCCCCCTCACACCCACCCCCTTTCTCTCTTCCTTCTATCGCTCCATCTCTCTCCTCCGTCACTGCACTTTCTTTTGTTTTTGGTCACACTGCAAAAATCTCCATCTTATCCATCTTAAATCTCTTGTTTTTTTCCTGCGGACAACTGAAAAAAAATCTGCGAGTGGGAGGAGATAATTTTGTTTGTTTGTTTCCAATCCAATTTTACATGTTTCAGAAAATCCTAAATATGTTGACACAAGGCAGAATTAGGCATATCAGCCCACTAGTGTCAAACGACGCTCGATTCACGAAATGTCTGGAAAAAAAAGGCAATGGAAACAAATAGGATTATCTCATCCCACTGACAGATCTATTTTTTTTTTACCTTGTTTTGAAAAAAAAAGACTCATTATGAGTCAACATGACTTCTTAAAATTGATTTACTCTTTTTTATCTTTTCTTTTTCCCTCCTCTCTTTTATTCACTTACTCCTCACCTTCCATCTTTTTTTTCATTTCCCTCCTCCCTGACTCTAATGCTGTTGGACTTTATCGCTCTCGTTTGCCTCCTCCCTTCCTCAGACTCATCCTTTCCTCTCCCTCATTCCCACAGCGCTTGGCGGAGAGTTTGGCTTGCTTCTGTGACCTTTAAAAAACTGCTGATCAAATTCTGCTGCTCATCCCATTATAGTCGACACACAGGGAGAGAAGGAGGGAGAGGGATGGAGGAAAGGAAAGGGCCAAACGAGGTACACAGAGAGAGAGCTAAAAAAAAAAAAAAAGGGAGCAAGATAGCGAGCAGGAGCTGGAGAGAGATGGTAGAGGAGGCAGGAGGAAGTATGGAAAAGCAGCAGGGAGGGAGGGCAGAGGAAGACGGTCAGAGAAAGTGAGAGAATGTCCAACAAAGGCTGCATGAGTCAGACAGGGGAGCATCGCGGCTGAGTAACAGCATCCAGCAAATCAGAAACACATCAAGGTAAATGTACGCCCCTTTTTTTTTTCTTTTTTAGTTTAATTCTGAAACCATCATTTGTCTCTGCAATCATCATAAACTTTATTCTCCTAATAAAACCAAAGTGATCGCGGTTTATTGTTAACTTAATTACAGCCGCTTGCCTGCGCAGAATCCCACTGTGTACAGCAGAGGCAATCTCCTATCGATTCAATTCTCACAACGATCAATTCATCTCCATTGGAGGCTATTAGGGACCATTTGTGGCTACTTAGGGCTCGGAGAGAGAGAGAGGGAAGATGGGTGGAGGGAGGGCAAAGTGAGAGGGTGAAAGGGAAAAGAATGGAAGGAAAATAAAAGAGAGTGAAGAGGGAGGAAAGGAGCAAATAGCTGAGGAGGAGGAGGAGGAGAGAGAGAGAGCGAAGGGCGGAGATACAGCGAGACAATGATGATCTTATGTGGAAATCTCTCAGTTAAATATCCAATTTCCCCATTCAAGCCCACTCATTGTCATCACAGCTTTTCAATCATATCTGTAATAGCCATAATGTCCAACTGGAAATAGTCTTTGGAGCCACTCAGCTATAGATGGACTACACACAACTCAAAACCGAGAGTCCCACTCAAATTAACATTGTGGAACAGCCATTTGGCTGGTATACTTAAGGCGGTAGTCATAAACCATATGATAGCGCTTTCATGGGAATAAGCCTTGGTGTGCTGCCTGTGACTCAGCGAGCTGATGTGTTCGCTCTGCATGCTAAACTCTCCAAATAGTTGTTTTGAATCCTCCCTGAGCCCTGTGTTGAACCTGCCAACTTCTCAACACATCTACACTGAAGCAGCAGACATTTCCACGACAACACCCTCACAGGCATTTTGAGGTGATGAAGGAGATTATCAGCCTGTCTATGTGCTCTGGTTCTGTGCACCAGGTGGGCTATGCACCTGTTGGGTTTCAAATGAAGTAAGATTTTTTGGAGGCTGATGCCGTCGCCCATATGTCGGACCGAAGACAATATTCTGTGACAATATTCAATATTTTTAAATTTCATTATTTCCATGCCAAAAACTATCAGTATTCATTGTTTTCCCCAGACGGTTAGTCTTGGCAGGGTGGGTAAGCCTCTGAAACAGCATTTTTTTTTTTTTTTTATCATGAGACATTAAAACTCTGCATTGAAATCCATACTAATGAAATTATTTTAGGCAGGTTGGCAGCTCCTTAAGGCAAGAGCCCACACATAACCAGCCCCACATGTTCAACGCTATGGGATACACTGCCATCAAAAAACATGCACACTGCATTAAAAAATTGCTCAAATTGCTGAAGGTTCTTATGGTATTGAAACACTGATCTGATTTGACTGATTTTCGTTCAAGCGTTTTGCCGCATTGTGGAAGTGAGTGGAGAGACACAAATGCAGTATTCTGGATTAGCAGCCCAGGGAACACGAAGCGGCTAATGAGGATATCTGACCACCATATGGACTCATATAACATCCAGGTAAACAAATTTCCATTGTGCTTTAAGCAAAAAAATAACAATTATACAATTATACAATTAAGCAGATGAACAAAATATTGGATTAAATTAACTATACAACTGATTTCAGCCTGATATTTTGGTTTATACTATGCTTGTAGATCCCTATGCAAATCACATATTTTGTTTATGTGTTTTGCATGTTTTCATAATGCCATATCGACCACCGCGGTCAACAGACAGCAGATTGTTAAGCGCTGACAATTTTATGATGCAAACAGGCTTAATGAGAGGCTGGTAGCCATTCTAGCCAGTTACCTATACCCCATAAGTACAATGATGTGTCATGCTATTGAGATGGATTGAGATGATGATGCGCTAATGAAAGCTGAGCTGAAGAGGAACACTCCTTGGCTGTCGTTAGGATCACTCGTCTCAACACTACAGCTCTAGAAGGGCTACTTAGACCTGTGATGAGCACCCGGCGGCCCACGGCCTAAAGCCAACTCTAAGTTTCTTTCCAACTCTGCGGTAACAAGCCCCGCTGCCTCAACAGGATTTAATAGCAATTTGTGCTTTCCATTCATTTGACATGCAGGAATGTGACCAATTTGATGTCTGTGTCGGTAAACTATCCAAACTATGGCATAAGCAAATAAATGACAAATAACTTCTGGGGCAGATATAAGACCACCATGTGGCCACCAGGAGTCGAAACAGAGATCTGTGTCGCCCAAGGGGTAGATCAACACTTTTGGGCAATTTTTCATTTGATATTTTCCTAACGAGATGCATGTGCCGTATTTGGGAAGAGGGCGGGATTGAGATGAGTATTATCAGTGGATGTGGCAGTGGCTGGCATTGAATTACCCCCTGAATTGTCCTCTTTTCCTTCCCTTTAAAAGAGTGCATCATTTTTGGGATGAGTGAGTGAGTGAGCGATTGATTTTGAGCAGGCCAATCCCAATTCCCAATTCCCAATATGGGTTAAGGGTTGAAATCTTTGCCTGGGAAATGGGACACCACTTTGTACATCATCATTAGACAAATGTATTATTATAGTGGAGGGGAACTGCGTCTGGGTGAGTCAGACAAAAACAGCACCGCAATGCTTCATTAAGGTATCCCTACTGACTTTATCATTTTTGCATGGTAATGTGCGAATATATACTATTTTTTATGGACTTCTTTCCTGGCACTTGTTCCGCATTTCTGCTACCCCTCCATCTAGAGTTTATATTTCACTCTTCCCCTCCATCTCAACAAGAACTGGGACACCCTACCCCTATACTTGAATGCACCAAATGGAGGGTTAGGGACTATGTTAGCCATTGTATACTGCACCGATTACAGAATGTCGGAAATCCAACTAGAAATCTACTGGACTCCTCGTCATATTTCCGTCCCCACCACTTTTCAAACAAAAACAAAACATGCATTGGCGAGCGTAAATCACATTCATCCATGCCACCAAAACAGAAGTGCACCATTGGATTAATGATGTCACACCCACTACTGCACCTTTCCCCCCACCTCAGTGCGCAGCATGTCACCAAAATACCAAATGGGTGCAGGTGAGAGGAATCCATCACCGGAGGTCACAGAAATGTCACTCTGCCAGCGAGTAGCAGCGCCTCGCGTTATACGCCTGTATGGAAATACGACCCTCAAGAATCAGGGGCTCCATTCCCACTGGTGCCACCTGTGCTGAGAGTGTTTGCCCCCCCTGGCGCTGTAAACGCCTTTGGATAAACGCATCTATTAAATAAATGTCATTTGTTATGCCACGCGTTAGTGGTCTCATAACGGTTTGCTAAGCAGCGTTCATCACCTTTTGAAGGTCATAAAGACACCTGTAGTATTGTTCTGTTAATTAACAAAGGGTCCAACTGGAAGGGAGACAGACTTTTGGCTCAATATTACAACAACATTTCAACATATCTGCTATTATGTTTCCTCTCTACCAATTATACACGTGCCAGCGCTGCTTCTGCATCTCTCAAGCCAACCTTCCTCCGGCTCGGCTCCCATCTCTCCCTCTCTCCCTCGGCAGCACTCTGGCTCCACTTCACATCTCCCGGTAAATTAATGAGAGTGATTAATATTCCAAGGAAACATTCCTTTATGTAAACGTGGCATTTAAATGTCAGAAACACAGGCTAATCAGTTTTCAAAGATTTGGTATTTCAACTCATCTCCCCTCTCTATCTGTCTGCGTCTCTCCGCCCCTCTGTCTCTATCTATTTCTCCCTTGGCTTTTGTTTCCTGTGAGCTGGAGCTAACCCGCTTTCGCTAAAAAACAACAAGAAACAAGTCCGCCTTGATGTCTACAAGAATTTTTCTATAAAAAAAAATGGAAAGGATTGTCATCAGGCAGTGTTTATCTGCGTGTGAAATCTTATTTTACTTGTTAAATAAATATATTTTCCATCCTATAATCTTATAAATAACTGCATAAACACACAGTTTGAATGCTTATCTTGATGGAACCAAACTCTGACTGCAGGGCAGAGCGTTAGATTGAGGATTTGATAGTTTTTTCAGGTATTTTTGGAAAAGTGACAGGTGACAAGGGCAGTGATCCGGACTTGAAACCAGGATGTCACAAGTGAGCATTATGCGCTGCAGCCCATTAAAAATATATAAACCAATCAAATTCAGTGTCTGGCCCAATCAAAGAAGTTGTGGAGTGTTGTGAAACAAAAACAGGTAAGAATAACCTCCAACTGTGAGGCAGAAATGATGGCTTGTCCCCATCCAAGAATACAGACAGAGGGAAGGTTATTTATAGCGGTGGAATTTGAATGGTGCACCCACAACAATAGACCGCACACACACACACACACACACATCCAAATACACACACTGAGACACACAAACACAGATATCCAGATACTTATGCACAAATACACACCGTACAAAAGCACAGACAATGGGCGCACACGCACACACATGCGCACAAGTACACACACACACACACACACACACACACATGGCTGGAGGACACAGCTAATTCACTCTCTGCAGGTGTGAAGTGACAGACTATCAATCAGCCATCATTACACAGCCTCAAACTGGAACATGTGTGTGTGTGTGTGTGTGTGTGTGTGTGTGTGTTTGGACGTGTGTGTGTGTGTTGCCTGCAGTCCAGTGGCCTACGGCTGATACTGAGCCGAATGTGTCATTAGTAATAATTGTAGGTTTGATGGTGGCATTGCAGCGTAAGCTCCTCAGTTATTGACCGTAATTGACCAAACTGATTATAATTAATATAAACACACAGCATCCAACGAGCTGCTCATCTCTCCATTTCTTTCATCCCTCCTTTATGTTTTTTTTCCCGCCGCCTGCTTCGGCTTCTCCTCCTTTTTCTTTGACTCGCTCACGATGTTTACATGCACACTAATTTGTCGTGATTGTTCCGGAAATGACAATATTGCACATTTGGTACAGAACAGGTAAACAGCATATTCCGTTTGAATATTACTGAAAAGGTTTTTTTGGGTTTTTTTAACCTATACTGTAGCACTTTCTGATTAAGACATGGGATATGCTGATAGCTGTGTATTGTTAAAAAAAAAAAAAAAAAAAATAGCCAACAACTTTGCAAGGCTGGGGTAGAGATGAATTCACAAAGAAAAGCCCACATTTCTAGCTGGAAGGACAACCACACCTACTTTTAAACATTATAAAGCCTTGGATATCAGCATGTTTTTGACAAAATGTCAAAATGTCTGCTGTGAAAAAGGCTGATTCTACAAGTGTCCTGGCTCTCTACACCTTAAAACGTGCATTTTTCAGTAATGGATAAAAGAAAAAAAAAAAAACATTAATTATAAAAAAAGAGCAAGCAAATGAATTCATTAAATCAATTAAAAAATATATTGGCCACCCCATCTCATATCCTCCACTCATATTAGCTTCCCCCCTCGGGCAAATAATACGGTCTCCAAGTGTAAAGTAATCGTTTATAAAGCTCATTTGTACATACTTCTATTAATATGTTAAATTTTTAAATTAGGCACTGAGGTGAAAGCGACTGTGGCTCTGTGATGTCGGGTTGTAACACAGTGGGATAAAAGAGCAAAAACATAGGGCTGTTGGAGGCTTTTATTGATCTCACTGTTGACAAATGTCACACACATATGTCATGTAGACTACTGTATGTTTTGTTGATTGAATTTCCCTATTGGGACAATAAAATGTAGACGTACTCTATTTATCCTATCCTCGTTAACTTCAATTACTGTATGATTTATCAACACTTCAAACTGATAAATGACTTGACTGACATGCTCACATGTGAGTTTGTCCATATAAGGTCTGTTGGATGTCATTTTTGTGAATGAACCTGCTGTCTATGTGAACGGTGCTAATTCATTAGTCTCATGAACACACACTCATTTACAAGCAGGTGGGATTCATCATATTTATGGGGTTGATTAAGGGAAGTTTTCTGACATTACAAGTGTTTGCTGAATCCAACGTGGCAGATTCGCACAAACCCACTTCACAACAATGAAAGACAAAGTGAAGATAAAAAAAAAAAAAAAATCTGAAAACATATCTGATCAATAGTAATATGGATATGATGACCAAGTACATTGAGGACAATAACAGACCAGCTAGAAAAGTCAAATGAGTTCAGAAAACTGCATTCCTTAACTGTAATTCAGCCTTTAAAGAAAGACAAGCAAAGAAAACACATATGCCATATCACAGTATTATGATATCCAAAAATTCCAGATGATATGTGGTTATATATCACAATGTAATATCTGTCGATCTGTTTGTCTCTCTGCTGGTTGTGCTCTGCTCTCTCGCTCTCTCTCTTCCTCTCTCTCTCTCTCTCTCTCTCTCTCTCTCTCCCTCTCTGTGTCAGCTTGCCTTTTTCTCTAATCCAACCAGACCAAAGAAACTTTGACGGTATCAGAGTAAAGCAGAGTGAAATGCCTGGATTTGTTTCACTTTGTTTCATCTGTTTTGCTTTTTTCTGCTGTTTTGATCAAAGTTGTATTGCTTTAAAAAAAAAAAAAAAAAAAAGGACAGAGCTTTAAAAAAAAAAAAAAAAAAAAAAAAAACATGGAGTATATATTTCAAATTAGGTCCTCAGTAATTATTCAAAGGTGGAGAAAAGGAAGATTTTCCCCCCCCATTTCAAATCATATTTTCAATACATTATTCAATACAAGATGACAGTTTTTTCCCGTTTTGAGCAGTAAGATGATGAGCCTTTTAATGCCCTGTGGTTAATTGTACATTCAAGAGCTGCATTTTCCAGTGAACTATACAGCAGCAATGATTTCAAACAGATGCCAGGGGTTATCCAGTACATGCAGAATGTTTTTTTTTCCCCCTTGCTTTTGCTCTTGTGGCCTCTAAATGGCTTGGTCTTCCTCTGCTTATTGCCTTTTCCCTCCTTCTTTATCTCATTCAATCCTCTCAAAGTCCCACCCACCCACCCACCTCTCACTCTCTCTCTCTCTCTCTCTCTCTCTCTCCTCACTCTTTATCTGTCTCCTTTTCTTACTTCTCTTCCGTCTTTATTACCTTCTGTCCCGCTATCTCCACTTCCTTCTGCATCTCTTCCTCACCATTTTCTTTTCTGGCACAATCACCTTCACTCTGTTTCTTTATCTTCTCTTCTCTTCCTCTTACTCATCCCTCCTTCCTTCCCTACCCTGTCTTGATCGGTGCCTGAGTTATTATGCGCCACACACACACACACACACACACACACACACACACACACACACACAACCTCAGTTTGCCTGTAAATGAATTAACAGCCCACCAATGGTTTTCCATTCGTACACTCTTTAATCTAAATGGCTGATCTATGCATGGCAGTGCTTTTATAAGGATAAAATGTGTGTGTGTGTGTGTGTGTGTGTGTGTGTGTGTGTGTGTGTGTGTGAGAGAGAGAGAGAGAGAGAGAGAGAGAGAGAGAGAGAGAGAGAGAACGAAAGAGAGAGCTTCAACTGAATTGCTGCATGATAAATAGAAAGCATTAGGAGGCACCTCTACCATGCCCAGGAGCTCTCATTTAGTCTGTGTGTGTGCGGGTGTGTGCACACAGTTGTGTGTGAGTTTGTGTGTGGTAAGTGTGTATGTGAATGGTACACTGCATGTGTTATGTGTGTATGTGCATGTCAGGGTGTTTTTTATGTATGTGCTTCATTTGGGAGCATTGTGTTTGTGATATAGTATTAGGGATACTGCATGTGGTGTGTATCTGTGTGTTGTCTGTGTAGAGTGTGTGTTTGTGTGTGTATAGTATTAATATATGAAGAGTGTGTGTGTGTGAATGAGTGTGAGTGTGTGTGTGTGTGTGTGTGTGTGTGTGTGTGTGTGTGTGTGTGTGTGTGAGGGGGTGCAGGATACTTAGAGTGGAAATGACACCAGAGAAATGCACAGATGGACGCCCAGCGGGCTAAAAAACATTACGACTGCTCTCCTAACCAGCAAAACACACACACACACACACACACACACACAGAGACAGAGAGAGAGAGAGAATGGTAAGTAGATATCGGCCTCTCCCTCTCTCTAAATAACCTCATGGGAGCCAAATGAAATCAACCACATCATTGGTGGTTGTGGTGTGTGTGTGTGTGCATGCGCGCGTGCGAGTGCGCGCGTGTGTGTGTACTGCAGCTGAACGCTGTGTGTGCAAGTGAATACGTGCGTGTGTGTTATGTCTGTGTGTATATTCAGGACAGAAAAATATGATCTCTTCAGGGATGAGTAAACGTTGTAAATACTAAGATCCTTGAAAGGATTTGATCCGCATGTGGACTCATTGTATTTGCGCATTGATTGCAAATCTCACAGGACGAAAACAGCAGCGAACTGCCAATTACAATTTCTAACCTCACAATGGTTCATCTCCTACTTCGAGAGACAATAGCACCGGTGTGTTGTCGTGTGGCCCCGGTCCCAGGCCAAGACTAAATTAACTTTGTGTCCCCGGCTGAACGGGAGTCCTGAAAAGATCCTGTGGCATCCCGGCTGACAATGAACTGGAGGCCGACTTTGTCACCTCATTTGAATGAGCTTTATTGTGCTCGCAGCGCTCATGGCATCAGCGTGTTTCACAGGGAGCTTTATTTCCCACTGCTTGCTGTTATAAACCAGAAAATGCAGCCATATTTCCATAACATTACGCTGGACTCCACAAAGCTGGTCACCCCCTTCACTGTCAGTGGAGCATTTCTGCAGATCTGCTGCTGCTGTATGCGGACCTATAGCCGTGCAATGTGACGAAATCCATCATGGGACAAGAGATGTATCTATCTTAAAAGTGTCAATAAAGGTTTTTTGTTGCAAAAGGCACTTTAGGGCAGTATTTTACATCACTGAGCTGGAGCTCCTAGTTGTCTTGTCTGAGCACCATTACTACGCATGGGCTCAAAAAACAAACATGGAGGAGCATGAAACTCCCCGTCACACTTCCGTGCAGAACAGGACTCAGCCCAACCAAGACAGACATGAGGACCTTGTACCTAAAAAGATGGATAAGAGATCTGGCATTGACCAAAAAAATAGTGCTTCACAGTTGGATCCACATGTCAGATTCCAACATGACAAACCTCCTCTACCTCTCACAGAAGAACCAAGAAAGGCACGACGGCGAGAAGTAAAAGATGTGAGCCAATGCAACCACAAACTCCAGTTCTGTTCGGTGTCAATGTATAGAGTTTGATTTTTCAGAAAACACACTGGATCATGATATATATCATTAGCAAGATATGAAGATCCCAAGATACGAAATTCCACTCCATATCGTGATAGGAGGATTTGTCCATATAGCACAGCCCTATGTGGACATGAAGGTTTGCATGTGTTTTTATTGCAGCCAAACGTCCCAAGCAGATTGCACCATAACACTTTATGATGCTGTAAATCTAAAAGCTGCCACAACATCACATCAACGGAGTACCTGTTACTATTTCCCACTGAAAGGCTGGATAGGCAGAGTCAACACAGGGGTAAATAAAGCCAGCCTGGTCTCTATTGTCGGACACTCTTGACCTGGTTTCCACCACAGCACCACACGGGGTCACGCAGCTCTCACATGTTAGCCCTTTTTGATTGAGAGAATTTAATATGAGTGTTTTAGCAAGCTAGTGAGCTAAACCTCTTGCTTAAGGTTAGGAAAACGTCATAATTTGGCTTAAAATGCTTCATCATAATGGTTAAGGTTAGGAAAATGTTATGGTCTGGCTCAAAATCCTGCATAGGAGACAAAAACCACTTCACAGGGGAGTTCACTTCAGGTCTCTTGTCTGAAAGTGCTGTCTTTGATTGAGCCACCCCCTCTTCCTCCTAACAAAGAGTTTTTGGCACTTTAAACCCCACTGAGGTTACACCAGCAAAACAAAAGTATTGGTCGTTTTAACCACCTTGGACAAACAACCACTGCTGTCATTTTTCTGGCAAGGCCAGGCTGTTCCTTTGCTTACCACTTGGTTCTGGAAAGGTCCCAGAGCCTAATTTCAGCCCTAGCGCATGAACACCTCTTTGAGCTCATAATTACCAGTCCGAGACCGGGAAACATCGATGATGCCCAAGTGTCCGAGTGGTAATTTTCCATGACGAAAGAAATGGCAGATGTACAGGGAATGCTGAGTAAGTAGCATAACCTAATTCATAGCCGAGCTGCATTACCAATCCCGGAGCAAATAGTGCACTTGTGATGACTCCAGGGATGGAAATAAAGAGGCACCTGCGCAGTCTATGCTCTTCATTCTGCTGCTGATATAAAAAACAACTTTAATACTTGCTTTTTATAATAATGTAACCCTCAGGTTTGTACCAGCATCCATTTTTCAGGTTGCTATGGCTACCCAATATTTCCAACCTAAGCACTTGCATGCCAGTCAAGCCATTACTAGGATTTCTGAAATCAAAAATAAAAGCTTCTGACATTGCACTTGAAGGCAGGATAAAACCTGACTACCAGGAACAATAAGCAGGAGCAAGCAGGGCTGTCAATCATGATCGGTCAAGCACCGATATGACAACACTTCCATAAACATGCACTATGCATCATCGGAGGAGCGCAAGACGAAGCTGCCAGAGATAACCAACAAATTGTGAAAATGCAAAACAAACCGGACAAATTAAGAGGTGCACACACTTGTCCGTATGTGGGAAGAAAGAACTCAATAAAAACATGACTTGGATATTCATATTCCTATATTTACTTGGTTTGTCATACAGTAAACACAGACACAAAGAAGGCAATCCTTTCCAGGTTAATTTTCTTCTTCATTCTTAATTTACCTGTGATTTATTTGTACATTACTGGTTGCCAGGCTTCACAGAAACTGTCTGATTTCACCTGTGACATGTAAGGGTTGGTCCGAGCACTTTAGCCCACGTGGTTTGGAGGTTAAATAAATAACAAGCGAGTACTTATACACAGCAAGATGAATACAGATTACTAATCAACACAGGCCTTACAGGAACCTCGATCAATAAACTGATATTGTATATTACGGCTGCTTACCCTGTGAGTAAAGTATTGTGTGTGCTTGGCAGAGCTGCCTCTTACAGTCTTGTTTGTGTGGTGCTCTAAATGCTCTCTCTCTAATGTGATTTATCAACCACTTCAATCCATCAAGAGTGTATGTGTGTGTGTGTGTGTGTGTGTGAGCATCTGTGCCTGCGTCCATCTAACCCAAAGCCAACTAGCCACTCCAACTGTCACACTACTTAAAGATATTGCTCTTTACCCTCCAAAAACAAAAACCCCTAGCTTCAGCATTGTCTGCCTGAGCCAAACTACTGCACTCATAATTTCTGTATTGGATGTTTTTCTCAACAGAGAGTGTTTGTGTGTGTGTGTGTGTGTGTGTGTGTATCTGTGTCTGCACATGTCTTTGTGTTTCATTAACCTAATGGCTGCTCAACGGAGTCGGCATTGCAGTTTGGTGGCCATTTGGGACAGAAATGACCGGGACCCTCTGAACTCTTTAATTCAAAATCAGTGCTACTATTATCATAATTATTTCTAATGGCATTTATGATTGACAGCAATCCTCAAATTCCTTGTTTGGGGGATTTTGGCGACATCTTTGGAGCTGAGCGGCCACTGCTGTCATGTTCTTTTTGCACTGCAATTCCCAGAGATCACCTGTCAATCAAACATTATTGCGAGTGTTGTATTTTTTTTTTTTTTTTTCTTGGATTTTCTGCTGATGAGGTTTCTGTGGCTGTGCAGTTGTCTGAGTTTCTTTTCTTTATCTGACCAGCCGTGGTAACGGTCTGACTTCTGCTAATATTACATTAAGAATTCCAATCACTGTTGGAGTCATATCAGTTGGCATTCAAGTAGCAAAATGGACATTTATTTATATGAAAATGTCATTACGATTCTAATAACAAGAGTGAGAAACGTGAAAAAGAAAAATAATAATTTTCTGACACAATGAGAAAATAGACTGAAGTTCTGCATCAGCCTGTTAGGTTTGGGTAGCTGTTACATCTCTGCATCAAATACAACATAAAACACACACACACACAAACAGATCACAGTTACACATGCATATATATATATATATATATATATATATATATGCACACAAACATCCACAAACATGTACACAAAAAATTACAGCCTTTCTCTTTGTCTCAGGTTTTGTCTCCTCTTTCACTGTTGCCTGACTTTTACAGCATCTTGTTTACCTTGCAGCCTCAGTCTGGAGAATATCAGTGACTCGGTGTGTGTGTGTGTGTGTGTGTGTGTGTGTGTGTGTGTGTGTGTGTGTGTGTGTGTGTGTGTATCAGATGACTGATACCTTGTCCCTACCGCAGCTCAGAGTGTTTTCTGTCCCTGGCTGTTTACATTCAGAGGTGTACACATTGCTGAGCTGGTATGAGCTGCATAGGGGCAATTTATAGTTGTTTCTTGGCCTTTATTGGAGCTCTAAAGAAACGGGAACAATTTATGCAGCGCGTTTTCCGAGAAGGTTGAAATGAATACGCAAAATAACATGGGTCAGTTGTTCCTTCAAAGTGTTTTAGGGTGATTTTTTTCTTTAAACTTATGTAACGCAGATGTGCACAAGTGCTGACATCAGGGTGGCAGCAACCGGCACTAAGACCCGGGGCTGCAGCTGACACAGTGACCGCACACACACATTTACACACAGACAGTCACACTAGTCTGATCTCACCTAGCCCGCTGTGTCCTCTTGACCCTGATGAAAACCACCCACCCACCCACACATGCACACTCTCTCTGACATACACACATACACACACACACACACACACACAACAAACACCGGTCTCCATTAGCCTGCTGTTTGCACTGACCCTGTATCTGAAACCACAGTCAATGACAGTGAAAGATACACAAACATGCATGCACGCTTCTCTAACACACACACACACACACATACACACACACACACAAATAATTTCACTGCAGATACATGTTCAGACCGTAGGAATGAAATGACCAAAATTGCCATCTAATATGCTCCTCAGTTTGGGTCACTGATGATACAGAGGGTAAAAAAAAATGCAATTGCAGATCTAAATTAGCTTTTTGTGACTTTGATGAAACCATGATTTCATGTTGACTGTCCACTTCATTTCTCATTTTTCAAAGAGGTGGAAAATACAAGATCAGACAACACCAGTATGATTAAAAATGTTACCAACTTGACCTACATTACTGAGTCAGCACAACTTAAATTATTAACTCACAGGCCATTCATTATCTGATTTATAATAGAACAGGCTATATACTATATTTAATTGTAAACTTCATCTTAATTAGAGTCAATAAATAAAGATTGTAAATAGGAAAAGCACTGGTGCATTTAAAACAATGCACTCTGTTTTGGTAGATTAGTTTTCAGCAGAGGAGTCATTCTTTTCCCCCCACTGGGTTTGGAAAGCTGCCCAAGTGGGCAACATGACAGCCGTTCTTTCCTCATTCTTGTGGAAGAGAAAGTCACGGCAAGGATTTAGTGCGGCGGTTATGCAGATTTGCTGCTTACCTATTGTAGAATCAATCTTTTTGCCACAGCTCGCCATTAGATTAAGAGCTTTATCATCTCCACATATTCGCAGACTTCTCTGGGATTTGAGAGGCGGCTGCAACTCAGCTGTCTGCTGGAGAGTTGGAGCATTTGTGTTGTAGCCAAGAAGCCTGAAGTTAAAACTTGAAGAGTGGCTATTTTTAAGCGGTGCATATGCCAGACAAAATGTAGCAGTCTGTGCCTGCTTTAAACTTGTGTGGAGAGTTTGAGCATCACTGGCCATGATCACAACACAGCTCCGCCATCAGGTAAAAACCTCCTATCGACAAAATGTCACTTTTTCAGGAATTATGAAATACCGCTAGAATAGTTGAAATATTTATTGATGTTTTCCAGTGAGGTTTTCAAGTGGTTTCGAATGGTCTTCTTAAAGCCAAGATGTTGCAGAATTTTCTCCCCCCAAAAGTCGCCCTGTCAAAGGTAGCCTCATTTCCACGTTTTTCTGTTTTTGCAAGATAGACGGAATTTTGGGGGGTTCTGTTTCTGCTTCCGGCCGTGCTGCAGAATGTAATTACAAGGAAATGTGTTAAAGCAAAAAAAACAAATTGGTTGGTGAAAACATGAGCTCTCTGTGGCAATATTCAATCATGCTACTGAAGAAACTTTGAAAAACAGGAGCACATGGGCAAACTAGAAAATTCACTTTGTTTCTTTTTTCTTTTATTATTTACCATTTTCTTTTATTTCTTTTATTACTTCTATTTCTTTTTGTATCCTAATTTTTTTTGTGGCAATTTTCTTTTTTTTTTCAAATTGTTTGGGGCACTTTTGTGGTAATTTTCTGTTGTTGTTTTTTTCCAGTAATTTTTGTGTTATTTCCCTTTTTTTCATATTTTTCCTTTTTTATTTTTTTGTTATTTTAAACAATTTTGCTGCGGAATTTGATGGTATTTTTTTTGTAATTTATATTCAAATAAATAATGTTTTTTGACAGAAATTAAGTGCATTTGCTCAGGGTTCAAAAGGTTAACAAGCTGGACTTTGGATGGACACATCAACAGACCAATCAGGAGACAGTAGATGGGTCTTATCAGCTCCCTGCAGTTTTCCAAAATAAACCTTCTTCCAGGCTTTCTCCTCTGCAGAGCGGGAAGTCTGGAAGGAGGTTAACTCAAGAGGACCCATATAAAATGATGGTGCCAAAACTGGAGTTGTGAGGTTTTTCACACGGCAGAGGCGATATGTTCATCTGCATGCATCTCAAACTGGCAAAACAGTCTGCACACACACACACAAACACACACACACATCACACATCACACACACACACCACATATAGTAAACACTTTACTCCAGCTTCCGTTACAGGTCTGTAATCCTCCGTCAGCACATACCCTACCTCCTCCCCTCCCTCGCTCTATCTCACAACTCCATTCCCTTCTGCTACATCTCAACTTGTCCTTCACTCCTTTCTACAGCACACCTCCCTCTTTCACTCTCTCTCCTTCCATCCATCTCTCGTTATCTTTTTCTTCTCTCTAGCCTCCCTCCCTGCATCCCTCTCTTTCAACCCTCACTGCTTCATCTTTATCCTTCAATCCCTCTCGGCCTCTCCATCCTTCCCTTGGCTCCTCTGTGCATCCCTCTCTCCCTTCATCCATCCATCCCTCACTCTCCTTCCCATGCCTCCTTGTCTTGCTGTCCCCATCTGCTGCAGCTTTATTTAACCCTCCACCACCCTGCCCTCCTTTTAATCTCTCCCTCTCTCCCTTTCTGCCACTCATTTATCCGGCCTCTCCCTCCATCCCTCACTCCCTCCTTCTGCTATATCTTCACTCGTCCTTCACTCTCTCCCTCCCTTTACTCCTACATTATCACCAGCAGGACTCAGGTTTCCACAGCAACACACACTCACAGTCACACATGGACAGGCTGACCCACTCCCAACACATGCAGACACACAAGCATAATCAGCCCTGCATATGCAACACACACACACACACACACATGCATGCACACAGAAACGCAGTTACTCTCTTCCTTTCATTCTATCACTCTTACACACACACACACACACACACACACACACACACACACACACAAACTCAGATGTAATCACCCTGAGTGCTGAGAGTGCAGTGCGGAGGTGTGAGAGTTCTAAATGCTACTCCCCGCCATCAATCATAAAATCCTTTACGGGGATTGGACGGCTGACAGTGTCGGCATTACGCATCGTCTCCTTTTATTTCTATCAATCATGCACTCTGTACTGCAGAAAGCCCAGAGATTGCCAAATGTTTTTGGCTCTCATTCACCACACTTGTCTCGCTTATGGGGAAATGTTTTAAGGGAATGATTTTTCACGGTTTCAACAAAAGACACTTATTTGGAGTCAAAGGACCATTCCAGCATGTTTAGTGTAATATCTATAAAATATTAACTTCACATTCCTGCTAATCTTTTCCCAAAGCAAACCGTCGTATTTTACAACTATTTTACTATTCCGGTACCATTTTTCCTCCCTTTTATCCAGCCATCGGTTTCCATTCATTACATTATGTTACAAAAATGAACTTTCGGAGACTTCAAAGTTTCCTCCCACCAGTTTTCCATCACCGTAATGAAGTTGTCCACATTAGTTTTCCCAAAAGCAGCAACACTGTTGGCTTTACACAGCCGATTATCAGCTCTGTGGTTTATGAACAGAGCCGACTTACTTAGCCACAGAAGCAGAGCAAAGTAATGTGGGTGTTTCAAACCAAAACTTCATATTTGAACATCGAGGTGCTTTGATTATATGCTGTGAAATCATTCGTGCCCCCTCATGACAGGTAAAATGGTTTGTTGCAATGTAAAATGTGGGTAAATTGTAGTAAACATTCAAAATCACTGGTGTGGTCCTTTAAGCCTGAAATCTGTGATGTGTTTTAATTAATACGCCATTATGGTATAGAGTATGGCACTGACATTCGGCGTGGCTGGAGACCGTCTCAATCCTCCGCTGTTGAGAAATGTTGAGAATACAAGTTGGCTTGTCGGGTCGCCCCTGTTCTGATTGACGGCGCTGATAAAAGCTGTTACTCTGTAAATCATATTAGTCAACCACAGACGCTGCAGTTGCAATCTCTGATGAACACAGATACAGCGAGCGCGGAAAATAATCTTTGAACAACCTGACTGGAATAGACACGTCCTGTGAATCCGCTATCAACGTTAATGTATTTCCATCATCTCAAGGTATTTTTCTTTTAAATTTCAACACTTGAGTTAAATGCTATATTTGTTTCATGTGTTAGCTGATCAGTTGACGACGATTTCACTCCAGCCAGACCTGATGAGCTACTCCCTACTCTTTGCTATTGTTTTCCATGTGCCTTTGCATGATGCAGCAGCAATAGACCAACAGCTAAACTAAATCCACCCTCCATCACTGTTTGTCCAAGGGCAATTTCTGAAAGGGGAAAAACAACTTCACCTGCCCATCGTGCTCAAACTCAACCACTTCTTGGATTTATTTCCAGTACACAATGCCTTTGCAACACTACACAATGTCAATTAGTGGGTGTGTTTCTTTGCATTTTGCAGCCCCTGAGTAATTTCTCCGCAGGGTCACAGTTCAGGGGCAGCCAGGAATGGAAGGATGCTATTTTTAAAAGCTTGAGCTCATGTGAAAATAGTCAATAGCTGGTAACGAATTGTTTGCATTTTTTTGTTTGCAGTGGCAATAAGACATTTTGGCAGCCCTGCCGTAGAAGAGATAAGCCCTTGCAGATTTGTGTTAACTTTGCTTTTGCTTTTCCTATTCAAGCACTGGAACAGAGTCTATATGCATGGAGAAATGGAAGTCTGAGCACAAAACTGTTTGGTTCCACATGATCCTGTTGCCTGAATAAGCAGATTGTCGTCAATGGACCTGAATCCTGTATAACCAGAACAACTGTTTACTGAAGACCAGCGCTGTCCTCAGTCCTGCGTATATTCATGGAAACCCCAGCCAGTTTATTATACAGTATAGCTATTAATAACATTCATCTTTGTAGATAAATTATTTTTTACATTGGAAAATTTATACTGACATCTGAACCATTTTGGATCTGAAATGTACAGAACATGGTAGAGATTTTAATCTGCGGTTTAACATAGTTTCAGTTTTATTCACTAGTGAGTGATTTGATTTAAGAATGATTTTTCTTCTTTTGATTCACTGGATGCAACTTCGTAAACCGTGATTTCAGTGAACGATCCAGTTCTGTACTTTTGGTCAAAAGTTCTATATCCATCAAATAAATACATACAATAATATAAGACTATTCTTTCTCTTCTGAGATGTGAGAAAAATCGGACAAAAGGATTACTTCCACACTGTTCTAAAACGAAAATAAAAATACAAATACAAATACCGCAGGCAAAAAAAAAAAAAAAAAAAAAAGATGCAATTCATAGTATTCTGTTAAATCACAGAAACGTTATCATGAATAATTTTATTTAAAGCATTTTGGATCCAATCCGCCCCCATGTCAGAACAAACTGTTGTGTTTATTTTATTTTATTTCTTTATTTTTTTAGCAGCTTAATGACGCTGAATCAGCAGAAACTATGATCAATGCATCATTGCACACCTTGTATGTACCTTTAAAAATGTTTGTCATGCATGTTTTATGGTTCATGGTTCACGTTATGGGTGAATAAAGTGATCCTTAAGGTTTCACTATAGGTTAACATGTAAAAATGTATTACGCCGTTTTGTGGGTGCACAGAGCCTCAGAAAATCCTGAGAAAATCCAATTTTATTAAGGGCGGCTGTGGCGGGAATCAAAGCCTAAACCTGGCAGTGTTGGTGCCATGCTACACGAGAGTGCCACCTACCAACCACCCCCACCCCCACCACTCCTCCACCCCCCACCCACTGCCACTTCTTCTGTATTCAAAAACACACTGCGCTGCTATTTTGGTCAGATGTGACTACAGCTTGGCTGATATGCTGATACGGAGCCAGGCTGAAAGCTGAGACTGTATCTCTATCTCGCTTTAGCTCGCGTATTCAAAAATACACTAGATTGCCGGGCGTGATTACTGTGTCTGCGTGTGTTTGTGTGTGAGTATGAAAGAGAGCGAGAGAGCCAAAGAAGAAGAAAGTGGAGAGAGAGAGGGAGAGAGACAAAGAAAGAAAGAGATAACAGTGGAGCCAAAGCAGAGGGCAGGTGTGTGAGGTAATAATACTAAATCAATTCATACTGAGAGGGGGGGGGGGGGGGGGGGGGGGGGAGTCAGAGAGGGAGGGAGGGAGAGACGAAGAGGGCAAGAGGGATGAGAGGTGGAGGAAAAATGATTGCAGGTAAAGGAGAGCATGTAACGCTGAGGTCTGCCTGCTTTCAAACACACACACACACACACACACACACACACACACACACACACACACACATACACACATCGCCCAATATCATCTCCAGTAGCCCTTAAAGGGATTCAGAAGTGAAACAAAATCTCTTCCTTCACCGGTGCCTTGAGGGACCAGCGGAGAAACAGATTCTGGGGATTCACACCGCCAGGAATCAGAACAAAGACTGAGCAAAACTGCATCATGGTGCCAGTGCAGTGGATGTATATGAATCTGTGCATATGCACCCTTTTGAAGCACGCACATATGAGTGTGTGTGTGTGTGTCTGTGTGTGTTTGTGTGTCAGAGCACAGACCATATTTATAGATCAAAAAGACAGCAGCTTTTTGAGGAAAGACGGAAGACCTTGGCAGGCGGCAGTGAAAAATATGACCCATTACAGAAAAGAAGGCCGCCTGCAAATACGCCTTTGTACTCTATTTTTCCGTGTTATTAAAATACAGGGCATAATGAGTATCAGGGCTATAAAGTGATAATGATCTACTATCCAGGCATACGAGCATTTTGCAAATCTGAAATATGAAAAGAACTGGGGTGAAAACTTTTTGTGCGAATTAGTATTTCACTGTGTCTGATTTAATTCCATGTTTGATTTGCAAAGCTAAAAACTCTTATTTTGCCGGGATTACTTACTGTCTTAACTGCTCAGCCAGCGCCAAATTAGCTGTTGTTGTGTGATGCATGATTTGCAGTGTTGTTTTGCAAAGAGGAACACCTTAAGACTGGAGAGAACAGTGAGCAGAATGAGAAGGAGGGAGTTAAAGATGATGAGATAGATGTCCAGGCACACCAGGGAAGATGGGATTCTTCATTTTCCTTATTACAGGAAGAAAAAAAACTTCTTTTTGACAATAGCGTCAACTTCAAAAAAGACAAAATAACAACAGTGTTGCTCTTTTCGTCAATAGGGGAATATACAAAGAACTCAAAGGCTCACAGTGCGATAAAAGTGGTAAAATATCTTTGCTTGCGCAGAAATGTTGTCCATTTATCATGACAACAGACCAGGCATACTTGAAACAAATTGGCTCAGCAGCCTGTTTTTTTTTTTTTTTTTCTTTATTTTTTGGCCTCATTAAGTTTTACAAGTTTACAGCTTCAGTCAGCACGCAAACAACTACATTCCATCTCTGATTATTATCTCGCCAAATATTATATAAGTCATTATTAGCCTTTTTTAGTAGAGAAAAAAATAAGGAGTAGTTGTGGCAAATACATTTGCAAATGACATGGCACTCAGTAGAGTGGCGGCATGTTTCTGCCAACACTATGAAACTGTCAAAATATGCCAGCTGGATGTTGGATTTTGACCAGCACTTAATAATTTCTTCCTTGCCACATTACCAACTTGTTTCACATCAGAAGATGCAAACAGTTTCATGACTGTGTCTGAAACGGGACAAGAGATACTTTTAAGCATTTAAGTTTATCGCAAAGCCACAAGAACAGTCAGCACTTTATTTGTTCAGTCATCATTAGAGCGGGCCTTAAACCACTGGGACAAGTTTTCTAATGATGGGCAGGGCAGTTATAACTAAACCAGCGTATAAGAGCTCTCCAATAATCCCATGCTGGGCCAGGAGAGTTGTGGGTTATGCAGCCAGGGAAACAGAGGTAAAAATCATCAAAATGCAGTGTTAAGTTGCAGTCTGTTTGAGCATTTCCAACTCTTGCATGGGCATGAAACTCTCCTGCTTCCGTAGAAACACATGAGAACTGCACTGAAATGTTTCAGGCTCATTAAAAAAAAAAAAAAAAAAAAAAAAAAAAATCATACAAACATACTTCATTTAAGCAGTACGGTACAGTGTTCGTTCATGATTGAAACTGCTGATCAATAATACAGTAATAGGAAAAATACAATGTAACATCATACTGAATGTATTTGAACACATTGTGCACTATTAAGTTAGGTAAAGTTACATTTTGAGTTTATAGTTATTGTTATTATCGTCTTAAGCATATGGTCGGAGAAGTTGAAGCGGGTCTTGGGTACTGTTTTTGGTGCCGTCTGACATACCGGACTGACAAAAGACCAGAAATGAAGCTGAGGGGCGTCGTGGTGGCTCACCTGGTGGAGCGCATACCACATATCAAGGCTTGAATCCGGCCCAGGCCCTTTGCTGGTGGGTCTGCCACTTTTCTAGTCGGCTAATAGCCACACAAAGCTTGTTATGTTAATCAGTTCAAAAGCTACATGGCCAGTTGGTGTGGAAGGTTGATCACTTCCTCCTCGCCCTGCGGCCTTCCTGTACCCAAAGTTTTGGGCAAATTCCTTCAGAATTCATTCATAGGCTTTTGAGATATCCTGCTAACACACAAACAGATGGAGTTATGGTGAAAACATCCCTGCCATCCAACTCCGCTGGCAGAGGCACAAATGCAGAAAGAGGCAGAAAAAGAGAATTTGGTCCACTGTCATGTTAGGCATGCCACCATGCCACTTCCTGCCTGCAAACACAATCGTTCCACCTGTTTTGTTCCATCTGATAATGTATTTTGAGTTCAATCCAAAACCAATAGAGCGCTAAAGATGAGGAATTTCATTCATCTGCATTACAGGTATCAATAAACTGGGCACGGAATTGGAGAACGCAGCTTGGATTTTCATGTCCTCTTTGCAGAAAATCAGAAAATCTTTCATTTTTATCATTTTATAACACAGTCAGGTTTTTAGTTTTCCTGAGAACTGCCTTTTACAAACAAGCATATCAGTAAGAAAGAGTCAGACAGATGAGCTGTTCAATAATTCCCTGTTTTGGTTTGGCTTGAGAATGAAATCACCTGCACTGCAGAGCAAATAGTACTCAGGGCAATAAAATAATAATAACAATAATAATAATAATAATAATAATAATAAAAAAGATGTTTTTTTGAGTGAAAATAACGCACAGCTCTAACTGTATCTTTTTATTGAGAGGAAGAAGTCTGTCTCACAGCATTTCAATCTCAGTAGCAATTTCAGTACCTGTTGCTGGTCACGTCATTAAATACAGACAAAGTAAGTCTACACTTGATTGGTCTACACAAGATAAAATTGTATAATTCTTTTAAAATGTTGATACACAAAGTCCTTTTATTATTCCATTTTGTCATACTACCTGTTAGATATTCATCCTCATTTATTGACACTCAATTTGAAGTGATATCCCATTTCTTTGTGTGATACAAGGTTTTGCTGTTGCCTATGGCAACTACCTTCTAGTCATCTTATAATTGTGGGACACAGCACTAGACTGAGTCAGTGGCCAAAGTACTGTGGAAGTCATATGAAATTTGTAAATGATACAGTAAGCTTATGTAGCTTTCTGAGACAATTAAAAACACATTTGCACAAGAACCAAAAATCTGGTTCTCAACTCTCTGTGGAACCGATTCTGCCTCCTCTTGGCTACTGAAACTGGAGAAATCAGTCATGTATTTAAATACAGTAAATATGTGATTTCTGGTGCCTGTGTGAATCCAGTCAGTGAAACAAAAGTACAGTGTATAAGGTATTGAGCAGGTCAGAAAATAACACCTGACAGGAATCAGGTGCTGGCGAAATTGGTCTTTGACAGATCAGTCAATAACCTGCCACACTGCCTGGTAATTCTGAGGGCCAGTTTGAGTGCCTCAGTCACACAGCAGACAGTCTTTGGCTTTGACCCACCATGCACTCTCTGACTAAGAGCCAATCAAAACAAAGCAAAACAATGGTGCTCTATTGAGAAGGCCTCTAACTGGCTGCCTGTCTGGATGGTTAAAGACCCCCTCCACTAAATACATATGTTTTTCTTATGTTTATGTCCCCTAAAATGACTGACCCTGACTATCCTTACTTGTATCTCTGCAAAGGGGGTGTATCTCTGCAAAATTCAGACATACCCCAGGCTAGCTAGATTTGGTTTGTCACAAATCCGGCAGCCAATCCTGTCAACTGGGGTGCTGGTTTGCATATCATTAGCACCAACTGCTGCTGGACTGTTTGTTTTCCAAAAAAAAAAAAAAAAGAGGACCAACTTGAAATTGCACTTAAATCACATAAATCAAAAAATGGTTAGATTATGAATTTTCATTAGTGTCACGGGACGGGACCTCCTCATCCAGTGAACTCTGATTAAGAGCCAGCAGGCAGGGAGGTGGGCGGAGGCCAAGATATGGATGTTTTTTTTTTGTTTTTTTTTTTAATGGAAAACACCTCTAAATATGTAATACTGATGAACAGAGATTATTTTTAGGGTCTTAATAAATGACTGGAGGGGGATTTTAACGAGCCCAATTAGTCTGATTGAAAGTTAATGTTGTTGAGCTGTGTCAAAACACAGTAGGTGTAAGGCCATCAGAAGAAAAGGAAAACAAAAGTAGCACATTTTTCAATTTAGCTTGTAGCTAACCAGCCCTTGGAAGATAAGCCTAAAATTGAATTCGGACCACTGCTGCTGGACTTACTGTGGCCCGGCATGAGGTGGACCAGAAAGCAACCAATTCATTCCTGACTTTAGATTTCCCATCCAGATGTTCCATGTTGTTGCACTATGAACCAAACTGAAACATCTGCGCTGAACTTATTTAACTGTAAGGATGTCGACACCTATGTATTTGTCTCTCTCTGACTGTCTATGGACATTACTGATAATTCTGTGATGTTAAACGACCCATTCATCCATTAATCATCTCTCCATCCATGCATCCAAGTTTCTGTCATCCATCCATCTCCTGTTATCATCCCTCCCTCCTGCTTCCCCTAATCATCTCCCCCAGCCTTTCTTCCATTCATCCATCCGTCGAAGTATTGATCCACGCACACTCACACACACACACACACACACACACACACACGCACACACAAACAGACATCCATTCAACTATGAATCCATCTATCCATCCATCCATCTATCCCTCCTCCCCTGGCTACTTATCCCTGTCTAAAGGCTTCTCGAGTGAGCCTTAACACGCTCCACTACCTCTTCAGTCCTTGCACACACACACACACACACAGACACACACACATACACACAGACACACGCACATACACACGTACACACACTCCCTACAGGACACAAACTCAAAAACACACAGACATCGTTTTCACAGCTCCCTGAGCAACTCAAATGGCCCGGGAGAGACATAGCAGAGGAGAGAGAGAGAGAGAGAGAGAGGGAGGGAGAGAGAGAGAGAGGGAGAGAGAGAGAGAGAGAGAGAGAGAGAATAAAAGCGAGAACGGCTGAGACTGAGAGACTGGGAGAGAGAAATTACAAGGCAACAAGAGAAAACGATCATACACAGAGAAATGTGATGGCACAGAAAAAGCAACAGAGGGGAGAAACTGAAAAGGAGTGAGAGGACGAGAGAAAATAACTAGATAAGATCGCGGTGCGGAGAGTGATTTTACAAGTTTATAACCTTGTTTATAGAAATATAGTAAAAAACTTTATAGACTGGGGCGTAGAGGAAGACGTTCTATCAGGAATAAGTTTACTATTGACAGGCACATGGTTTAGTTGTCAGTTCAGCGCAGATCAGATTAGAGCAGGATGCAGTGAAACGGAGCTAGTACACAGATAAAGGTCTTTTATGACAATAGAATTTACTTATGTAGCTGCAACAAAGTAGCAATCTTAGTCTGGATCACTGTAATTACTGGAAAACCTTTGCTTTCCTTTATTTCTTTTCTCTTTCACTCAAAAGTGTTCATGTTCCTTTTTGAGAAAATGAATTGGTCCCTGAAAAATCTCACATATTGATTCAACAAAATGCGGTTGTCATTCAGAAAATTCAGATGTGTTTTTAAAAAAAAAAAAAAAAAAAAAAAAAACCCTGAACAACAGATGACTTTGTCCAGATGGGAGGCCTTTGTGTGACACCAATCATATCCAAGTCTTATAATTATGGGGATTATGCGAATAATGAAGCTTGAGGCATTGCTTTGCAGTCGCTCACCATCATAATTCAAACACCCCCTTTGATGTAATGAGATCAAAACGACTGCGCAGGCGGAATACCAGAAATTCACGGCAACAACAACAATAGCAACGACTACATCAACAGGATATGAGTTCTCACAAAACAATAGGGGAGTGTTTCACCTTGAGGGGTAAATAACAACGTAGGAGCAGCGGGGAACAGGAAGTCAGTGCAAGAACAGCCTGAACTATATTGGAACATCACAAGTATGAGGAAAGTGACTTTCTGTCTGTCTGCCTCCTTGCCAGTCTGTGTGTCTGTCCGCTTGTCAGTAAATACTGAGGCAGCAGGATCTGGCCAAACACCCGCCTGGCTCATCCATCAGTGGTGGTCACACACAAGGTCAGCCTCCGGGGCCGTCGATACGGGGACATCTTAGTGGCTCAGCAGCCACAAGCTTGTGATATCAGTGGTTCAATCCAGCACTTGACCTTTGCTGTTGTCCTCTCTTTCCCCTCACTCCACACTGCAGACTGTTGATATTAAACTAGATGCGCTTTTCAGGGATCACGACTCTACGCTACGATGTAGGAAGATTGAAAGTGGCCACCAGATTGCTCAGAAGAATTTGGCATCTAACATTATTGGCTCCAGTTGCTTTGCCAAATCACTCCCAAGTCCCTGTAATGCAAGATACACTGAATAGACCACTGTGTGTGCTTGCAGGCTAGCAGCCAATAAGTAGTTTTGTGTGAAAATAATTTTCGGCAGGGATGGTACGCCCAATGAAAAAGAGGGATTTTCTTATTTAGCGCTATTCTTTAGTGCGGTCTTCATCATCCATCAACATTTGAGTGTTGCTGAAAGTCAATAACTGTGATAAAATGGAATTTTAGGGGATGCATTTTCTGTAGTAATCCTGCAGGGCTGAGTGGGCATTGCCTTAGAGTAATGTCATTGTCGCTACCCTGGTGAAGCTGACCATCTTGGGTGAATATATCTTGCTTGTTGGAACTAGCCCTTCAACAACATGATTGCAAAAGTTTTCATAGCTAACAATGCTATAGAGCTCACTTGCTAAAAAATTGTAGTTGCAGAGCTGATGTGAGAAAGTCCGTGACTAATGCCATCACTTGTTAAAGCTCCATGTGGAAGCCTTTACTATCCCTCTCTTCCACTGATATAATGACTTACTCTGCCAACAATAGTGTGACCATATTGTAAAACCCCCAGACCAGGACGCTTTAGTGCACCGCACTCACCTGCATGTGTACATGTATGAGCTTAAGCACACACCATAGGCGCTTCAGCCGGATGGGGGACAATTATTTCAGCACTTTGCATACCCACCCACCTTTTAACACTATATACATAGTCTCAGCAGATGAAAAAATGCCTCCAAAATCCACCAAAATATAGTTGAAAACTGTTTACACTTACACAACCTTGGACTGAACACGGCATTATGCAACTGGATCCTTGACTTTCTGACAAACCGCTCACAGTGTGTTAGGGCTGGTAGGCACACCTCGTCCACCCTCCTAATCAATACGCTCAGTCCATTGCTCTTCACACTTTTCACACACAACCTCATTGTAAAATTTGCTGATGACACCACGGTGCTTGGGCTCATTAACAGCAACTATAGAAGAGAAGTACAACATCTGGCATCATGGTGTAAAAACCACAACTTGGTCCTTAACACTAAAAAGACCAAGGAAATTATTGTGAACTTTCGCAAAACAGGACGATCCAACCATACATGCCAGCTTCCACGGGTCGTAGCGTTGAAAGTAGAAGTCAGACTGCTTCACCATTAGATTTAGCCGAAAACGCTGAACATTTTTGTTAAAATGTTGTTCGGTTTAAATTACAGGGATGAGCAGTGAAAAATTTGGTAATGAATGTTGAAATTGGGACATTTTAGTGTTTTACAGATATTTGTCTGGATTTGGGACTCCCAATCCTGAACAAATTAGAAGGTCTGGTCACCGTAGCTAACAACTACTGTTACTATTGTTTGTTGAAGCTAGCCATGCCAGCAGAGCAGAGCAGGTGGTGTTGAAGAGTCAATCAAACGGGGGCAGGAGGAATAAAAACTGAGGTTGTGCTGTGAAAATAACTTTTTAATCCCTCCTGAGCAGAACTGCTCACTTGAGTCAGGAGGAAATAGCCGACAGGCCTCTCTCTGCATAGAGAGGACTGATTTCTCCACCCGATGATGATAATAAAACAAATTTAATGAAAAATATGCACACTTTAGTTTGACACCGCTTTAAGAACCACTGTTTGCTGTTACATAACATAGCCTGCATTAGAGGAGCGCAGCCTACACAGGCAGAGCAGTCTTTAGGTCACACAGATGTACAGTTGTCTGCACTCCAGGTCAGTCATTATCATTGAAACTATGCCAAACAATCCATTATAACTGTGCGAGTTCAATTTATAGCCCCCAGTCAACTGCAGAAGCATAAAGATTGAGTCAGCCCTTCTAACTCTGGCAGAAACACTTTTTTACTGATTCCACTTTTCCCAAGATTTAGAGTTTTTTTACGATGACGGTGTGAGTTGATATAGTATCATAGCTTTACACGCTCCCTGTGTGCCTCTATAATGCTTTTACAAGACATGCCACAGTCTCAACAGGGAGAGGATCTTGTGCTGTTTTCAGATAAAAGCATCTGAGGTGGAAAATTGCAGATTGCAAAAAAAGAGAAAAAAAAAAAACTAAATAAAGGCAGAGCACTGGAGCTGCAGAGAGGCTGGTGCTGCTGGATCAGTCTTTGGGGAATGGACTACATCAGTGGATTCTTCACCTGTTTCAGCTCGGGACCCACAGGACACGTTTACTGTCTCACTCAGGGATACAGGCACCCTGACACATTTGGGTCCTTTTTTCCATGTGAAACTCCACCACAAAAAGGTCTACATCTTCTTCTGGGTTCTGACAGCACTTTTTACCCTTTCTGCACCAGCGAATGCTACAGGGACCCCAGTCTATAAACAATCTGCCAATATGAATTGCTCTACAATTTGACTGTGCAGCATTGCATTACTGCACATGAACAGACAGTGTGGAAGTTATAAATCCTTACTACTTTTTATTGTGCAAACTTCTACATTAATTAAATTCATTAATAGGGACCAAACTCTTGTGTCTCACTGGCAGACCCTTGCAGTCTGATGACCTTACTTGACCAGCCAAATTCTATGAATTTTCATGAAATAAACAAGTTAAAATGAAAATAAAATAAATGAAAATAACTCAACCCTTTCATTTGAATACACATTCCTTGATTTCTGGTTTATATTACTGCCAAATTACCTTATAAATCCCAAAATGAAAACAGTTTCTCTTTCATATAAAATACTCTTTCACTGCTACATGTGTGTGAAAGAAGTCTGCTGGCCAGTCACGACCAGGAGGCACCATAAAATTGGTTAACACAGATTATAAGGTCCTCTAATATGTTTATTATTAATGTTAGTTTGTCAAAGCACTTGTACGTAACGTTGCTATCACGGTTACCAGCTTAATGACTAGAAAATGTTTTGCAGCCAACAAAATATCATTCGATATGGGTGACTTCAGCGTACGTTAGGCAGAAAGCCAATGATCATGTTAGGTAACTTAACATGGTCATATTAGTTGCTCGCTCACTTGAAATGATTGAAGGAGTAGCATCAGGTGCCAATACAGCAAACTTGGCAAATCACATCTCAGTAAAATTTAGAGTCCCACTGAAAATGGGCACTGCTCAGAAATGCTGAGTCAGTGTGGAGCAGTCCTTTGCTTGCCAGTAAAAGAAAGCCACACTCATTGTAAATTTATGTTCTGAGGAAATCTGTGCAGACTAACCTTTGGGACAGAGCACCCTGGTGAACAGATCATGGACAAGCCACTATTGGCATTTACTAGATTATTTGGGTAATAAGCAATCTACTGTTAGGTGTCTTGTCACCTACGTAAAACATAAAGGTAGTCAGCTGTAATCCTTAAGGTCCTCTGTGTGTCAAGGTGGGACAAGAGTATGTCAAGTCAAGCCAGATCTATTTTCTATAGCATTTAAAGAAGAACATAAGTTGACCAAAGTCGATCAAAGTTTGCTCAAGAAAAACATGACACAAGAAGGCACCAAAATATACACACCGACAGGACACACAGGAAATTGACAAGCCGTAAAGAATTCACAACAGTTAAGGAATCACAAAAGGCAAGGGAATGCAATCAATAAAAAATATGTCAAGAATTACACCAAATTACAAATTTGATGTGACAAAAAAAGATAAAACAAGTTTCTGGTCATACTAGGGTTTGTGGAATATGTAGCTTTAGCTCTCGCTCTCAATTACCTTCCTTCATCTCTCAAAACTCCATTTAACACTCAAAAATCCAGTTTACCAAAAGAATGGGCTTTCAAAGACAGACTGTGCAAAACTGCTAAGGTTAGACTTCAAGGACCATACCGGTGATTTTGAATGTTTGGCCTATTTACTAAAATTTACTCACATTTGACATTGCAACAAACCATGTGGGGGCACAAAAGATTTCAACATATTATCAAAATCCCTCGATTGGCAAATAGGAATATTTGGTTGGAAGAGCCACCTAAAAAAGTCGGCAACATTCATAAACCATGGAACTAATAATTGGCTGTGTAAAGCAAAGGTTTCCACAGGGACTATTTTCTGTGGAGAGACCGTTTTCATTTCACCCCATTTCAAGTCAATTTCAAGTCAAAACACAACAGTGCCGCTGCTTTTAGGAAAATTAATGTGGACAACTTTATTACAGTGATGGATACAGGTGTGAAGAAAGTTTGAAGTCTCTGAAAGTTCATTTTTATATCATAGTGGAATGAATGGAAACCAATGGCTGGATAAAAGAGAGGAAAAATGATACCAGAGTTCTAAAATGTGACTGCTTGTTTCAGAAAGAGATTTGAACAAATGTCAAGTATACACAGATTTTATGATACCCACGCAAAATGACTGGACCACTGAGCCATAGCCTAGACCTCAAATTTCATGCTTATTAAACATTTTAGGCAGGTGAGTCTTAGCAATTTTCACCTCTGTCTATAATTTTGTTTAATGCACCTTTAACCTCAACCAAAACCACTGCCTGATCTTAACCAATTTCTTTAAGTTGCCAAACATTTAACCAAAGTTTTAGCTGTTTAAATCTAAACCAAACCCTAACCTTACCCAAGAGTTTAAGGTGTCCACGCTCAACCATTTCACATGATGCATGTGTAGCATTTTCATTAAAAAAAAAAAAAAAAAAGACAGTGATCAAATTATTTGTGCAAGTCCATGCTCAGTTCACACATTTTTGAAATCATGTTGGATGTAACCGTGTCCTGTGCTGTGAGGCAAGCACCTATGAAGAAACGTGGCTTGGATGTGAGAGGAGAGTAAGTGGGTGAGAGCAGACACATCATTAGAGTCATCAAGTGGGAGTACCTTTTATAACAGCCATTTCTTTGAATTAGTGCACACTACAGCTTAACAGTAAAACCCAGCATTCCCCTCTACAAATGCTTATGACACCTGTGCTCACCCACACTACATCTACCCTAACATGACACTACACATACACTTGAGCTAATACACTGATATCCAACCTCAGCGCTGAGCTCAACAACAACAGGCGTAGTGGGACGAGTGACGTTTCAGGCTGCTGCCACAAGCCCACTCGACACCTCAGGAACTCATCTGCACCTGCAATCAGAGACCACTGTGACGATTAACCCTGCCCGCTCCAAACAGCCCACTCAGTGGATCACACAACAAACTGTGGCAGCGACTAACTGACTTAACTATATGAACTATTCCCCCGGGAGCAGAGAGAGAGCTGATGCAGCTATGCGACTATCCACTCCTGCTCCCATGGCTGTGCCGTCACAGATCAAAGAGTGAATGATCATAGGGGGAGAAGTTCTGTCATACTGTACCTCCTGTTGCTATCATAACACAGCATGTCATCAGACGGCATCAGTCATGCCAAACATGCAGCATGGGAGGCACTTGCAGCTTTTCTGCTTGGCCCTTGGAAACCCTCTAATGGAAAATACGCAGTTCTCACACATATTCCATTTCCATTTCATAAGTTGCTCTTTTTTTCCCCATTTGTTAACTGGATTTGAAGATTTTTGTGGGTCTGCGACGTAATGTATGCTGACAGCGGCGGGCAAATAGGACTACCAACTAGGCCACCGAAATAAGTGGAAGATGTTTCTTCAGCACAGCAGTGGATTTAGAGCTACATGACATAGGAAGATTTACACATATGAGGGTCAGAAAATATTTTCCCATAACTGTATATGCATTCCAACAAGAAAAAGTGGAAATTTGAGGGATAGACTGTTTCTATACATCAAGTTTACTTTTCATTTGATTTGTGCTTTGTTTGCGTGTTGGTCTTGCGTTATCCTGCACTGATTGTATACTACAACAATCCTATTTAACAGCTCAGATTTCATATGACCCTAACTTATATAAGCACTGACCGATCTTAAGTCCCGCCCCCTTTACTCTTGGTTGGACAAGGTTTATGTCCTCTGCCACATGTAAAATTCAGTGATAGGCCACTTATAATGTTTGTTCCAGCAGTTTTAAACTAACATACACATGTTGTACATCAATATGTTCTGCCTTTTCTGCTATGTCTAATCATGTCAGGGTCATAGCAAATTGACCTCTACTTTGAAAGTTGGCAAAGGCATTGCCGCCATATCAAAGACACAGTTTTTCAGCAGAATCTCACTTTAAATGGTTCTTTCTTTGAGTTTACAGTCGCATCTCAACATGTTCAACATCTTCTGCACCTTCAGCTCTTCTTTGTACATATCTCAGAGGTCACTGGCATTACCCAGACAATGCTGGGCTAAATTAGCTCTCCTGCAAACCCTTTGGCTTATAAAGCAGGGTTCCAGCCTCCATTTGTATTAACTCTTGTTTTGGTCAAAAAAAGCAACATTTTATGGATGCAACACAATAATCTAACTTCAACCAAACACAGGTGTGCTTGTTAATCTTAATTAGTATTGCTGTGTCTCTGTGCTGGGACACACAGGTGTATCCAGGGGATTTTTCTCTACTGCTTAAAGTTGGTGGTTTTCCTCCTACACACTTACTTCGAGACACTTTTTGATACATGTGTGCAGAAGTATTTTCCGACTTCTAAAAATGTGGAAATGAAAATGAAATCATTTTCCATACTACCTCAGGCAGCCCAGGCCTGTTCTGATCCATGGTTGCAGGGTCTCGAATTAATGAATTTTTGAAACAGACTAATGCAAAAAAAAAAAAAAAAAAAAAAAAGATCCATATATTTACATGTACACCTTGGGAGCAAAAGGTGATCATATGCTGATTATTTCAGCCATTGATTGGTGAACTTGTGGTAGGATGCCTGCATCGATGGTCTTTTTCATTTCCATCACCTCCACACATTCAACCCACATACCTCCGGCTAGAATATTCAGCTGTATCCAATTGAGCGGTTCTGCTGACCAAGATGAGTGATAACAGTAAACATCAAACGGCCAAATGGGTCAAAATCTCCAAAAGTGAACTATCTATTTGACTCCTGATATCTGTAACTTTAATGTGCAGCACACACATCATACACAGCAACACACCATGGCATCAAATCGAAAGGTGAGAGAACACTTTGAGCATCCTGAAGGTATCTTCACCCTGCTGCTCACACTTCACGGTTCAGCCATTTATTTGGCATGCAATAAATGTAACAGTAAAATAATTCAGCGTTTGCGGGTGCAATAATTTCACGTCCTAAGGTAGGAAGACAAAGTTGTTTATAAAAAGAATATTTCTGCTTTTGACAGAGTGGTTAAATAAATCTGTTAGCCTAAACAGAGCTGATCCATTAGTCTAACCTTCGATAAAATGCTTCACAGAACCACAAACATACTGCTCTTATATTATCTCAAAGTCCGAGCAAGGCAGACAGTCAATAGCACTGTAATTGTTTTGGGGGGGAATTCAAACAGACATAGTTCACACAGCAGAAATAATATTACATCTGCACTGTGGCAAAAAAAACTGGCAATTTAATCATTGTTTCTTGTTATTGGTTGATTAGCCTTCTTGTTTTCCAGTCTTTGCCTTACAAGCATCTGCAGATAAAGTGAACTTGCAAAGGTTGTCAAGGCTATTATGATATTATTGTTTTGCTGGTGTTAACTGCATGACCTCACTGAATGAAGACGCAAACAGCTACACGTACACACAGTGCAGTCTACACACACACACACACAAACACACACACACACACTGAGTAGTGAATAGTGTCTTAAAGGAAGCAAAGAACATGTTAAAAAAAAAAAAAAAAAACATGCATTCAAATAACATAGGCTACGTTGTAACCAAATTGACAACTACTTCATAGATGTCATTGTCATTTTTGATACGTGTGTGTGTGTTTGTGTGTGTGTGTGTGTGTGTGGAAGCTGGAGGGGATGGGTTCAACTCATTTCATTTTCACGCTGTACATATTCTTCTGGGAAAAGAGCTGAAATTCAATTCTATTCAATACAAGGAGCCTAAAGTAAACATGGTGTCCCCCTGCAAATGTTGCAGTTCTCCCTCAGGGCCGGCCAGTGCCAAGAATTACAAATTCTCTTACGTGGGAGTCACAAGGCTTAATTGCTGGGACATGAACAAAATTCAATAACGGTAAGTCAAACAAGGAAGGCCTGTTCAAAGTTTTCAGTGCAGATGCAGCAGTTTCAGGTTTCTTTTCTTCAAAATGGGCCAGTCTCTTCCCCCAGACTTTGTGCTTGACTGACAGCTGAACGCAAGGATGGAGCTGAATCCACAATACCCTCAGCTAGATAAGTACAACAATGCCCCTTATTCAAAATGACCTCCGAACAATTTGATGTCAGATTGGAAAAACGAAAAGGTCCCAAGTCTAATCTAAGATTGATTTGGCACTATGGAACCAGCTCAATAGGACTAGTAGGTGAAGGCTTGTGTCAACCTTGTTTTGTACACAGTCTCTCTCAAACACATTGAAATAATCGCCAGTCAAGTCAATAGCCAAGGTGCATCAGCTGCATTCCTTCAAGCATGGAGAGGGAGATGGAAAAAGTGGTGACGAAAAGAGACAAAGAGAAACAGAGACAGATGGAGAGAAATTAAACACGTCGGAAAGACAGAGAGAGAGAGAGCAGGTGGGCATATATAAAAGACACTGAGCTGGAGAACGGGAGACTGACAAATTGGAGACTACAAAAAAGAAAGAGAGACAGAAAATCTATATAGTCAGAGCTGAAACTGAGTGTGGCCCTTGTAGAAAATGGTGTTGTACATAAAGGAAGCGAAACCCCTTTTATCTCACTAAGTTGTGACAAAGAGGAAGTCTGAAGATTGCATTTGTTGGTGCTGGCGAGCAGGAACTCCATTCGCTTTCAACCCAAAAAATTCAGAAAGTGAAATTTCTTAAAATGCCAAGATGGAAAAACCTGCAGCACGAGAGAAATGTCACATCCTGCCAATTAAATGAATAACAAATAGTTTGCAGGTTAAAGTGAATTCAGGTGATTTGTGTCTCAACTGGTTTACCATCCTGTGATAGCATTACTGTATCAACATTAACAAGAAATATGAATCCACTTCACCTCATGTTATCTAAAATGAGGTTTTGTGTATGATATAAGTCAACCCAAAGAAGCTTTAAACCATGTTTCTGATAAATCCAACATGTAAACTGCATTGTCAACCATTTTTTTTTTCTATCAGATTACTCTAATCCTCTTTCATGTAATATTTCCCTCCATCAATCCATGGCACAGATACCCTATCTGTATTCGTGTCATAGCCTTCAGCTGGTAAATTATTCATTATGTCCCTTACTAGGGGAAATGTCACAGAAACGCACTGTCGTACTGACAGACATAAACACTGTGTCACAGATAGCCTATGGTTGCTGTACAAGTCCCACTTTTTTTTTTTTTTTTTTTTTTTTTTTTTTACATGATTTATGATCCTCGTGTGCCGTGTACACAAGATTCTGACTGAAGTATTCAGCAATGCAGATTAAGAGTGAAGATGTTTCTGGAGAAATTTGCATTTTACTGACTAAAATGATCAAAATGGCTTTGCAGTGCCAGCTTAAAGTTTGAAGTGTCTGCCTGCTGCAAACAAATTTCTGCCAGTATCTGCAAATCAACACCCAAATCTACTGTAAAATAGTCTACAGCATTCGATTTCGCTTTTTATACTATTCTGTGATATATTACAGCTACGATATATTTATTATTTGATTCATTTAAACTGTAATTCTATAGCAACCCTTGTAGCAGGCAGGACAAGGTCTTAATTATCTACTCTATTCTATTCTACTCTACAGCATATAAACCTACCATTTTGTTCTGCTCTCCTCTCTTTTTGTCTATTCAATGAAGTTACAAGCAATAACATAATTAATTTTCCAACGACATAAACACCCACCACCACCATCTGCACCCAGCCCAATCAACCAGCCAATGGAGCGAGGCCATTCGTTACCGTCCTGCTACCTATCACGCCATTGGTTGATTAGTCATCATCACTGAGGCAGCAGCTGGTGGGTGTGTGGACTGTTATAGCAACAACCACCACAACCATTACCACATAAAGTGAGTCACTGGAGGTATCTGGATGTGTGTGTGCATGTGTGTGTGTGTGTGTGTGTGTGTGCATATAGAGGTGTTTGTAAATACACACCGTCTGCTCTGCTTTGGTCTGCGCGTCTGTTCTATTTTGTTTCGTTCAGCTCCGCTCTCCTCTGCTGTTCTGTTCACAGCGCCCTGACCCAGTTTACTACAGTTTGAACGTCTAATATGTTTCTTACATCGCTGTGAGACACTAAGGTGAGAACCTCGTAACCCTGCAATTTTGGTGGTTTTCATAATTTAACATCAGTTAGAGGAATATTGTGTCTCTCTCTACGGGTTGGATGGTGGAAAAAGCGGGTAGCGGCTCAAAGAGTTCTGTGACAGAAACACAAGAGAAGGCAGCGTTCTCATATAATGCCAAAGAAAGTCCTTTGAACCAAAAAATCAGTGCGCACACCACCACAAAGGCGTTAAAGAGTGGCACATCTTCAGAATGAGCAAAATACCAAAGGCACAAAAGCTGATATTAAAAACTGAAGGCACAGAAGTCACGTTTCAATCATGAAAGGTCTTTCTCCAACTTTGCACACAATTTTAGCAAAAATATTCAATATCAACTTTTGTGCCTTTTTGTATTTCTCCTGTTTCACGTGGGCTGATGCTTCAGTAAAAGAAAAAAAAAACAGACTCTCCTGTGGATTATGAGGACGCTCTCTTCTATTTTTTTTGCATTTGTCATACACCTAAGGGTGAGAGTGTGTTGAGAAAATGCTAAGACCCTTTAAAAACTCATTGCTAAAACTCCAAAAAGCATGGTGCTCCAGCTAAGCCTGGGCATTTGGGGAGTTTCAAGGTTTTCACCTGACAGCAGCAATATGCCTTAATTACCTTGTGATTTCACAATAAATGCAATATGACAACAAGGTCAGTAATTAAAAGCTAAGTACAGATTCATTAAGGAAATTAAAGTGAGGCAGTGTTTCACCCTGAGCTCAGTTGTCTTTTGTCTAACTTTCCTTAACCTGTTTTTCAAGAGTGAAACACAGTGTAATCTAATAGACATTCTATTGAATTACTGGAATCTGAAAACCAAGATAAAATTACTGAATTAGTAATAAAAAATTACTTTATTACTGAAGTAATTTGATGCAGTCTGTATTCTAGATGAGCCTCAGCTTCTTAACCATATAGTGGTATTTGCTACTCCATACAAGTGAAATAGATCCTCTAAGTTTGACCTGTCTACTCCTTCCCTGTCACGAGAGCCAGCGTTTCACCAGGAGATTCACTATCAAAGCTCTTTTCCAGCCCCTTTGCTTGCTACCTGGTGGAACTACTTTCTTTCGGTATCACTACTCAATGGCCTGACGTACCAGGTGTCTATACAAACACCATGCTTAGGGGAGCCGTTGCGTAGTGATACAGAAACAACGTAGTTCCATGAGTTGCAGGCAAGAGGGCTGGAAAAGATCATTGATAATTTATTCCAAACCAGCGTGTGTTGTTGTGCAGCTTTGGGTCGATGCTCGAAATTGTCTTGGTTGCTTGGCCAGAGCCACTTCATTCATTTTGGAGAAGAACAGTCCCAGTGAAGTGCTTGTTTTTGTGAAAGTGAAGGAGTTGGCTGGTCAAACTTGGAGGATCTCTTTCACTCATGTGGAGTGGCAGATAACACTATGTGGGTAAGAACCCCAACTGTCACTTTCCAACAACTCAAAATGAAAAAAAAAAACCCTGTAATTTCTCCAAACTGAAAGCCGCCCCAAATTCTCTCAATCCTATGTTCCCTCGGCAAAAAAAAAAGAAAGAAATCCATACCTCTGTTATATCATCAAAAATGTACAATCTGTCCAGTCAGTAATATCTGATATTTTGTGTTTCTGTTCATGGTCATGCTGCTTTGCATTGTCACCAATATTAGCTATACACATATCATTAAATGTCAGCATGTAAAGAATAGTGATCATATTGCCCATGTGTTCAGGTATGTTCATAAAAATGGGTAATCTGATCGTGCATATTCAGTAAATTATATCTAAAATTATGTTTGGAAATAGTGTATTAAGTAAATTACAATGAGGGAACATTGGGAGCATACATGTAGATATGCTCCTGTTTTAATGATCCTGTTCCCCAGTGTCTCATTAAATGTACTCAAACCTGGATCACAAATTGACAAATTCTGCTTCATATAAATAAACCGTGTTGCTATAATATGACATCATACTGCATAATACTGCAGGCTGGATAATCTGTCTCTCTGCACTGCCAGTTGCTAACTTAGCTATTAGCCAAGCTAATGGAGCAGGAGAAATTACGATGTTAAGAGGAACATCAGACATCAGTTCCACTACATAAGACGGCCTGACCATCACTGCTTTCTCGTCTGTGAGGTCAACTACAAAATGGGAGCTAACACAGCAGGAATGTTACCTCCATCAGGGCTTCTCAAATACAGCGACTCAACGACTGGCACATTCTTGCCGAGCAGTGCCCAGTCTGTAACGATTTGATGAGGGTTTGTAGGCTTCCTCGGTAAATATTAAGCAGCAGTGGGAAACTACACTACCACAGCTGAAAAAATATCAGTGGTCCTATCTCACTTCAGTGTTTAGAGTTGGTATTTTTTCAGTGTTTACAGTTGGTATTTTTTGAGGACAAAGTTTCAGGACTGTATCTGTGCTCCCACGGCCTTACATCCCCTCAATGTATTTTTTTTTTTCCACACATCATTTTCAAACACCTTTTCAGATATTGTTTACTGAACATGCACTATCACTAACACTGTCAATATACCACAAGACAATGACATTATCATCCTTGATCTTTATGTTAAGCAGTAGGCAATTTGGGTGCGGATGACGGGGGCACCCCCCTTGTTGACCTGCCATCCCCCCTCTCTCTCCATCCCCTAATAGAAGAGAGAGTGCAGGGACAGAGGGGTTGATTAGTTGAATGTGCTAGTCTAGTCCACCTGACTCACTGATTCTTTATCTGACTGAGGCCTGTATAAGTTAGAATCCACAGCCCCGACCACGGCTCTGAAATACCAGCAGCCTCACTGTGCTGTGTGTTGATAAATCCATGGCGCTGTCTGTGGTGCTGAAGTAGCAGATGGATTTGCAAGTGTGCCTTTTCCTCTCAGTCCTGCCCTTCTGTCAGTTTCATTTTGGATCTATAATATTCTCTAAAATATACACTATATACTCAATTCTATACTAAATTGTAGCCTATATTCTCTATAGAGTAATGTCACCTTCATGATCGAGGTGACAAGTAGCAACGTAGTCGCAGAAGAGCAAGAGGATCATAGAGACACTGCCGCCTGTAGTATTCCTATAAAATTCCTTTAGTATTTTTATGTTCATTAAGTAGTACGTCCTGTCCCACGTATGTTGTTGATGTTATTCATGCCAATAAGGGCTGCAACTGACAATTATTGTTACTGTCAGTTTTGGTGACCTATGTTTGAATAGCCAGTTGCTTATTGGTTTTTGGATGGGTGTATACGGGAGGTTAACTCCTCCTAATCATGCACACCTGCCGACTGTGCTATTTATATACCTCCACTTTTATTGTGTCTGTATGTTCGTCTTTGTACATAGGGTTGGGGGAACACATGGCGCTATTTTGAGTTTGAAATGACACTGCAATAATATAAAGCCCTGGGAACATAGGGGACCCCCATGGTCTCCACCATCAGGAGCCCTCTGCCTAAATGGCTGCAGCTGTACCAAAGCTAACTGTGCATAACTTAACTATAAGATACAGTGGTGTGTCAGACTCTGAGCTCAGTGGCGGTATCAGCTGGCTTCGCTATTACAACAGTTAACAGAGCACAACATGTTGTTGACTATGGCATAGCATTAGTTCCACTGCATTAGACACAATGACTATCACTGTGACAGCATCTCATTCAAACACACACAGCCACACACACATACACACACATTCTCTCTCTGCCTCTCTCTCTCTCTTGTGTGCTCTCTCTGACATACACACGCAAATACGTTGTGGCATACCCATTTACAGCACAATAATGCATTTCACATGCATGCAACTCAAGTGCCAAGCTCATTAGCATTCTACTGTAGACATGTTGAGTTGCATTGCAGTAATTCTCCTTTTCAACATTCATAGCAGTGTCATATTTCACAGCACAATAGATGGTTTTACACACAAACACACTCGTGCGCACACACACACACACACACACACACAGAGAGAGAGAGAGAGAGAGAGAGAGAGAGAGAGAGAGAGAGTATGGTAACTAGAACACAACAATAGGTCTTCATACTTGCTGTGAATGACTCCACAGGTTGACAATGCTGCAACACAAATGCTTGTTTTCATGCTACACACAGACACACACGCTCACACACATTCACACACTCTCTCACACACACACACGCAGTATGTACAGTACAGTGCCTACAATGTCACAGTGAGTCAATTTACTTCACACTTAGTGTAAAAATGACTCAAGATTAAGACAGTTTAGGCACAAATACTTGTGTGCAACCACACACAATACACCCACAGTGCAAAGTACAGTGATGCTGTACTAATGTCCCCTAGCCTACTCACAGGTCTGTAGGTACATAACTCACTTGCAGGGTTCCCACTCTGTTAAGGGAATCATGTTGCAGGATTTTGCAAGGACTTGTTCAATGACTCATGTGCATGTTAGCTGTTGCTCACAGAAGGTTCTCTTAGAATGATTCAAAATGGATAAAGTAGCCAAT